>NC_136483.1:106874198-107141698 GCF_053919585.1 Euprymna scolopes | reverse complement strand
CTCCTTTTTACCTCCTTTAGGATCTTTGGATCTATATATAACAGGTCATGTCTTCCTATTTTTCCTTTTTGGCATCCTTTCTGCTCCTCGGGGATGAGTCCACGGTTATTCAGGGAGTGGTAGATTTGTTCCCTCAGTTGCGCTGTCAGTATCTTCCACATAGTTGGTAAGCACATGATTGGCCTATAATTGCTAGCGATGTTTTCTTTCTCCGTGTCCTTCTGTAGCAGTGTGGTTCTACCTTTTGTAATCCAGTCTGATACGCTTGCTTCCTGTATACATCTTCTCACTGTTCCTTCTTCTATTTGTTGTAACTCTTCTTTCGTGTCTTTCAGTCATTCGGCATTTCTATTGTGGTCTCGTCGCTCTTCCTATATTTTACTCCAGTAGAGTTTTGTTTCTGTCAGATCTGGTTGTTCTTTTTTTTTTGTTGTTTTTCCTCCGTTCACTTTTTGGTAGAATTTGCTTTCATTAGTTTCTTCTTCTTCTTCTTCTTCTTCTTCTTCTTCTTATTATTATTATTATTATTATTATTATTATTATTATTATTATTATTATTATTATTATTATTATTATTATTCCTCACTTTATTAATCTACTATTTAATCTAATTTTTTCTCAAAAATTATTTCGTATGTCATGAAGAGCAAATGTTTAACAGTGGCAGCAGCGATCGTTAAACACATCCATTGTCATGGAAACGGTACCGAGCAGGAAATAAAGTTGTATTGAAATCTAATATTAAATTTATTTCCATATTTCTATTATACATATGTGTACAATATTTATAATCGTCGTCGTCGTTGTTGTTGTTGTTGTTGTTGTTGTTGTTGTTGTTGTTGTTGTTGTTGTTGTTGTCTAGGAACTTTCACAAAGTTCATCAAAGATCTTCTCTTTGAAAACAACTTGTGCTGTTCCCTGGAAGCTGAGTGACAATAAGTCTTCCCAGATTTCAAGTACTGTCCATCTCTTTCGATAACATTTGCAAATCAATTTTCGTTATCGAAACAGCCGCTTACCATTGATTTCTCGCTGGCAGTGGCCATTGGTCCCCACTGGAATTTGAGTGACAATAAGCCTTTCCAAGGTTCCAGTTCTCTTCGCACCTGTCCAGCGGAGGTGTGGCCATCGCTCTCTCCTCGGTCTTTCCGTCCTCCTTGGCCCTTTTCGACTATTTGGCATCACTCCTTTGCGGGGGGTGATAGGGTAATAAGAAGGGGATGCAGAGGGGATAGAGAACTTATAAATATGCAGATTCAGTGTTCTTGGTTCCATGTAAGCTTCCTCATGTTTTGCCTCTCGAGCAGTTGTTCTGACCCGTGCATGTGGCTCGTGTGTATTGGTCTCCGCATTCAAGGGTTTTTCTTAATATTTCAGCTGTTTTCATTATCGCTATTCGTTGTATCTTTCCAGCCATTCCTCTGATTCAAATTCCTCCCATTCTTTTTTCAAAGTTTTTCGGGGTTGCTCCTGGTGTTCCTACTATTATATGTATTATTTTGATTTTCTTCATCTTCCATATCCCTTTCAGTTCTCTGGCTAGCTCTGTGTATTTACTCCGTTTCTCCTTTTCTTTGATATTCACCCTGTGATCAGCTGAAACAGCAAATCTAAGATTTGACTGGATTTTTCTTTCTTGTTAATTATTACGACACGCGGTGTTCTTTCTTGGGTGTATCTGCTTGTATGTCCATGTCCCGAAGGATTTTTTGATTCTCGCTTTCAAGTACTGGCTTATGCTTGTACCACTTGTCTGTGCGTTCGAGATGCAGCTGTTTGCATAATTTCCAGTGTACTGCCCTTCCCACTTGGTTGTGTCTGTTCTTGTATTCCTTTTTGGCCAGTTTGCTGCATTCGCTTACTATATGGTTTATCGTTTCGTCTCCTTGTCCACAGAGTCTGCATTTGCTTTTTTTCTGTTGGTTTGTCGATCTTTGCTTTGATGTGGTTGGTTCTTATTGAGTTATCCTTGCTGCGATTATTAAAGATTCAGTGTCTTGGTTTACGCGTCCTTTTCGCATTCATGTCTAGGTGTTTTCGTTATTCTCATCTTTTTCTCATTTTTATGAATCTTCCGTGTAGTTGTTCCTCTCCCCAGTTTTTTCTTGTCTTATCCTTTATCTTTTTTTTTGTTTTTTGTTTTTTTCCAATATAAAAATTCTGACGGTTCCCAACAAGTTAGTCTTTGAAGTACTCCAACATTGCAATGGATACTAATTTTCTAAATCCACTTGTCAAATCCACCTCAGGGCTCCCATCACATTAGGTACAACTTTTTACTGTCTTCAACTTTCACAATCTTTTATCTACCTTTTCAAGTCTTTGTACTATTCGACCTTCTCCTTTTCTTTTTCCTGCACATTCAAATCAGCTGGCACTGCTATTATTAGTAGTAGTATCATTATTATTTAATATACTATATTATATACTATATCTCTATATTAAATATTATATAGAGATATAGTATTTTATGTATTGATTATCAGTGTTTGCTATAATCGTGCTTAATAATGACTAGATCTAGGTAGTAATTTATGAAATGTTAAAAAAAAAGCTCTGCCATTGGCTAATGAAAACATGAAATCATAGGCGGGAATAAAAATGACTCTGTTTGACTAGCTAGCTAAAAGGAACATCACGTGTATATATAAAAGAAACAGTAACGTGAATTCGGTGCAGTTAAACCATACGAGTCTTTAAGACTATGAAATTCAAAATAATTCTGTGCAGTTTAATTGTCATGTATATTTTCGTAACTTGATTGATAGATAAATAAGGAGAGAGAGGTGGGATGAGCAGTATAGAGAGATAGATAACAACACAGGGTGGACCAATACACCGTCATTAAAATTTGTTCCGTTTTTTATGTTCGTTTTTATTAGCCATAAGAACTGTCCATGGTTAAGAAAAGTCCTGCTGGGTGACCACGCAATTTCTTGTTATTAAATTTAATCGGTGTCGGTCAATTTCCCGTTTGAAAGGAGTGGCTCTTGCCATTGAACTGGTCTGTTGCTGATTATAACACTCGGCGTTTGACCAATCATGGGAGTGGCTGAGGAAGTCTGACAGGCCAAAGGATGCAAAGTGACGTATGACACAAAAGAAAAGGGGGCTGTGTTCGTTATCAGGTCCGCACGAGTTCGCGGGATCGGCTTTATTCCATCAGCTTTATTAGGCAGATAAATCAAAACACGGGTCAGTATGTGTGATGAGGGAGAAAGCCATTGACGTCATAACTAGATTTTAAATGTTGTTGTGGGCCTTATATATTTTTTTATGACATTTACTTTGTCTCCCGTAAATTTAGTAAACGATAAGTGATTGTTATGCTAGTTACTTATGCAATTACGGTACGTAGGTAGTTCTATTTTTTTTTTTTTTTTAGATTTTATCCAAAGAATGGTCAAGCTATACAATGCACACACTATTTATATATTTTCTTTTCGTCTTTTTGAAATTTTTTAGCAGATTATTATCGATTGGACACTAATTTGCCAGATTATACAACAACATACAATATTTAAAGATTGTAAGGGTGCTCAGTTTCAAATGCAATGATTTACTATAAAATTATATGAGAAACTTAGCATCCCTTACAAATCTTAAAATATTGAATATATATGTGTGTATTTATACACACACACACACACACACACACACACATATATATATATATATATATATATATATATATATATATATATATATATATATATATATATATATATATATATTAGGGTTGGGACGATTAATCGGAATTGGGAAGTGGAAAAATCGGAACTTTTTGTGGTATCGGTATCACAATCGAAAAAATTTCAGCCTATTTTCCGATGCCAAAACCGATTCCTTAAATTATCTTTTGTTTATTTGATTTTGGTTTAAGAAAAATCTTCCAGCGCTGATAGTACTAAAAAAATGATAAATATTTATTGATTTAAATTCCCAGTAAGACTATAATCTCTAGGTACTCTCCCCCACAAGAGTGTTTTTTAAGTTTGAGAAATTATAGGTACATTTAAGATGCGGGTTTTTTTTTTCGGTAATCGTGACAAAATAACACTTTTATAGTAAAATATTTAGAGATTTATAAAGAATGGGAATCGGTAATTTTATCGAGAACGGGAATTAAATACGAAATCGGGAAAAATATTAGAATCTTCCCATCACTAATATATATATATATATATATATATATATATATATATATATATATATATACTAGCTGTACCCTGCCACGCGTTGCAGTGGCTCTATTTGGTGTAATGGAAAAATTTAATAAAAGAGAAAATGCATGTTTCTTATATTAGTACAGCAATCCACTGCAAAAAGTGAAAAAGGCGAAACTGAAAAAAATGGTACTCTTGCAGAATTTGATCTGGATCCTCGAGAGTTTCTGTCAATCATTCATGTTTTGGACTTGACCAACAATCAGTGGATGAAGCCGAACGTAGCAAAAATGTTGAAACGCTAAATGCTTTTTTTTGTTGTTGTTGTTTTAAAAAATGTGAGTTAGTAATTAATATTTGGTTGATGGTGGGGGGAGGGGGGTTACTATACACAGATTCGAAAAAGTCGTCCAAAAACAAATAAATGAAAGCAAAGGTAAGGTAATTTACGTTTCTACCTAATTGGATAATTGTTTAGTGTTTTTATGTAATGTAAAATGTTTAATTGGCTCAAAAAACAGAAATGGTCGCGAATTCTGTTGAATACGTTAAGTTTGGGAAAGTAAGTTGAAAACTAAAAACTATACAAAACAGTGTCTGAAACTCACCGAACATATGTTACCATGACATAGGCTGGCATAATCGGTAGGTTTCTGACAGTATTTTTTATAGTTTTTTTAGTTTTAACTCACTTTCTCTAACTTAAAGTAATCAACAGTGTCCACCACCATTTGTAGCTTTCAAATACACCAATAAACACTGTTTTTCGAGCCGACTAAACGTTACATTAAATGAAAAGGGTTTATATTACTAAACACAGATACAAAGAAGTTGTCAAAAAATAAATATATAACAAATAAATGTTATCAAAGGCAAGAAAAGTAAGTGTTCTACCTAACTGGATAAGATTTTAGTGTTTTTATGTAATGTATAATCGGTTCAAAAACATTCAATGTTTATCGGTATATCTGAAAAATACAAATGGCGGCAGACTGTATCGAACACGTTAAGTTTGGGGAAATTTTGGGAAAATGAGTTTAAACTAAAAAACTATACAAAATGCTGTTAGGAACTCACTCAATATATGTTACCATGATGTAGGCTGGCATATAATTGGTGGTTTTAAACTTTTGCTCGATACAGGTGACGACTTTTAAAAATCCCTTTTAGTGATTACCTGGTTTGAGGATATTTGTACAACTAAACGGCAAATCTGCTCAAAAAAATCCGGTATTATTTTACTTTAAGGCCCGTTTCACGTTCATATATAACGAAATATTTTATTGTAGATTTCGGTGTGCTAAAAACGAATCTGCAAACCGTTTACGTAGCAAAAAAAAGTTTTCATGACATTCATGAAATTACTTTTTCGAAAAGTGGGTGATCACTTTTCAATCTAAATTTAACTTAGAATGAGCACCCACTTTCTGGCCACCTGAGAGAGGGGCATTTTTCTGTTTCTTGGCTAAAAAGTTTTTTGTTTGATTTCTTTTGCATGGTAATAACCCCTGAACTCTGGGACTATTTTCCATTTAACAGCCGTAGTCTTCGTTTACGCTATGCGTAAGCATAAACGAAAGCTGTTTAGCCAATAAACATGGGAAAAAATCCCCCCTCTCTCAGGTGGCTAGAAAGTGGGTGCTCATTTAAAGTTAAATTTACATGGAAAAGTGATCGCCACTTTTTCGAAAAAGTAATTTCTTCATATCATAAAAACTATTTTTTTGCGACGGAAACGGTTTGCAGATTCGTTTTTAGCACACCAAAATCTACAAAAAAATTTTTTGTTATTTACGAACGTGAGACGCACAGCCCTTAATGGAAAATTATATCAAAAATCCGGGGGAAAATAGTTTTCAATAAAAACAGCAAATGAATTCGATAGAAAAAAAATGGATGGTATTTTTTTTTCTTTCTGTGTGTTTCTTGGCTAAAAAGTCTTTTTGTTTGATTTCTTTTGCATGGTATTAACCCCTGAACTCTGGGACTATTTTCCATTTCACAGACGTAGCCTTTGTTTATGCTATGCGTGAGCATAAACGAAAACTGTTAAATATGCATTCGCGTACCAAACTGCCTTGTCAAAAAAACCTTTAAGCCAATAAACACGAAAATAAATGCCCCTTCCTCATGTGGCCAGAAAGTGGGTGCTCATTTTAAGTTAAATTTAGATGGAAAAGTGATCACCCACTTTTCGAAAAAAAAAATTTCTTCAGATCATGAAAACTATTTTGGTACTCCTTGGGCGTTGAGTTCCATGGCGACCCGCAGAATTATTTAATGGTTGTTCCCTTAGTACCCCCCTAGTCAAGGCTAACGCATGCGCACGTAACATTTTTTATTTATTTACTTACGTGGTGGAGTTTCTATACTGATAGGTTTTTTGAAATTTTTTCACTGGATTATTATTGATTGAACACTAACCAGATTATGAAAAAAAATTGAAAAAAAAATCATTTCAACATTTCAAAGGGGTACTCACTTTTTAGTTACCACGTTCTGGTAAATAAATCGGTCACTTTTTATTTATTTATTTTTTTTTTCTAAATACGGAAGTGTCTTCGGGAGATATAAAATGGTCGCATGTTGACGAAGCAATGTATCGGGAGGCGTACGGGATTAAAAATTATTGGTAAATTTTTAGATTAGGTCCACCTCCACCTCCTCAATTTTCTTTTAAATGACGACTTGAAATGGTTTTCGACTATGCTGAATACGAAAATCGCATCGAAATTTTTCAGAAATAAGTAGTTATCAAGATATAAAAAGTTGTATTATGCATTGTAATCTTTGGCGGCCATCTTTTTTACGTGTGTGTATTTGTTTATGGCGCGTGTGCACGTAAAAAGATGGCCGCCGAAGAATACAATGCATAATACAACTATTTATTTCCGCAAAATTTCAATGCAATTTGCGTGTTCAGCATACTCGGAAACCTATAAATGTCGTCATTGAAAGGAAAATTGTGGAGGTGGACCTAATCTAAAAAAATACCAAATTATTAAACATTTCTCCAGCATGTTAGTGAAATTTATAACACTTTAAAAAAAAGTTAAAAAGAAACAAAACAAAAGTTTTGAAAAAAAAATCACCTTTCACAAAAACAATTTAAAAAAAAAACACAAACTGACTAAATAAGTAAAAAAAAAAATAATTAAAAATTTCGAAACTTTATTTTTATGAAAACAATAAAAAAAAAGTCCTGTTCTCTCTATTTTTTTTTCTTTGAGAAACAAATATATTTCTGACTTACAAATGCGGTAGATACTCATTATTTTTACTTTCTATGGTTTTGATATACCGCGTTTTTATTGCTTACAAAATGGGTGACTGATTTATCAGAACGTTGTAACTAAAAAGTGAGCACCACTTTCAAATGTCGAAATAATGATTTCTTTTTTACATTTTTTTTTAATAATCTGTTTAATTAGTGTCCAATCAGTAATAATCCAGTGAAAAAAAATTCCAAAAACCTATAAGTATAGAAATTAAGCATGGGAGTAATAGTTGTACAACAACGTCGCCTTTCGCACTTTTACAAACATTTTTTAAAAAAAGTAACTAAACCATTTATTGATAATATGTCACGTGTACAAACATTTATTTATTTACGTAGGCTTAATTCCTTTCATGAATAAGAAAAGTTTTACTATTTAAGAATAATAAAAGGAAAAGGTTACTGAACATTTATAAAAGGACTTCTTTTCATGAAGGCCAGAGGAATAGTTGGCCGAAAATTCGTGAAACAACAACTAATAAAGATGAGAATAATAGTCCGCAATAAATAAAAATGGTGCTAATGCAGAGAGCGATCCGCGCTATTTTTTAAATCATATTTCCACGTTTAAATAACGTTTTATGATGTTTTTTTTATTATTATTATTTATTCAATTGTAAGGTTAAAGTACAGAATAGGTACAAAACATCCTTACCTCCCCATATTAAGAATGACTTTTTAAATAATAACATTATTTCAGCACGGATCACTCTCTGCATGAGTAATCTTATATAGAAAAACAAAAAAAAACTCAAAAGCAAGCAACAAACTTTTTTTTTGTTTTATATAATAAAGAAAAGATGTGTAAATTAAAAAATTTGGAAGATAAACAAATGAAATATGCTTTTTTTTGTTTTTTTTTTACTTATCGAGTTAACAGAAAATGAAACCTTTCGTCAATTCGTGGCTGTGAAATGAATCGAACCGGAAGTTCAGTTTTATCAACAGAACAGATTCGCAGAAACGATTAAATAAATATATTTATTTTATTTAATATTTTAATTTTAATTAGGTAAATTTATTTTAATAACATAAAAACATACCTCGACTCTAAAAATGGGTTGTCTGAAAATTTCAAATAAATTGGTAACGTATAAACATGGTTTTATTTGTTTAGAACGAACCAACTTTACATTTTTATATATATAGATATATATGGTATGACGTTGGAACACGTAAACTATACAGCTAACCCTTATAAAATAGGTAAAGCATGGGAATTACGGTCAGTCGTTCAAGGAATTCTAAAGCTATATATATATATATATATATATATATATATATATATATATATATATATATATATATATATATATATAATGATTCTTTGGGGATACAACATTTAAATATTGAAATCATGCAGGGAAGACATTTTGTATTCATGATTAAAAGTAAAATACGTAAAACACGTTAAAATGGGGGGGGGAATAGGAAAGGAAAATAAAAGGGGAAGTCAGCTGACCGGTTTCGCCCTCGGTTTTTCAAAGCTGTATCGAGGGATTTAAAAAGTAAAAATCAAAATATGTACATTATTGAAATAAAGTTATGTTGCGTTCTGTTCATAGAAAAAACATGGATACAATTTAAATAAAGCAACGTTATATTTTCGAAGATCCTAGAATTTAATCACGCTCAAACCTAAGTGACATTCCCTCTGTTTACATAGAGAAGCCTCCTCAACCGAACGTGAAAAGTCTCCAAGATCTTTAGATGGAATGTTGAGTAAGCACGACTCAGAATTGAAAATGAGTTCGTGCTGAAGTTCGTAGCACATAACGGGTTTTTAATAAAAATGGTCAGTTATTGAAGAGCCGTGTGTATTTGCAAGTACGTCCGTTGCTCGGTATGTCCTATTTCTGATTTTGCTAGGTACGTGCTGTTGAACTCTCCCATCCAATCTCAACGTTGTTCAACCCACGTAGTTGGCACCGCAACTGTAAAATTGTAAATTACATTATTATTATGATGGATAGAACATTTTTTCGAGGGGATGGCATTAAGGTTTTCGTAGAGAATACAATACGCACATTTAAAACAAAATAACATTTTTTAACCGTTGAGTTGATTTCTTTGGCGAATTTCTCACATACTGTCCCCAAACACGATAAACGAAACTATATTGGAGATTTAGTCACTGTTTTAACTTTAGTTTCAGAAAACTCGGTTATTTTTCTTTGCATAACTGACCTAATCACATCAAGAAGGTACACATTCTTAGATCCGGTATCACTAATCATTTTAAATTTCTCATCCAATGATTTAGAATTTTGTATTCCATTGCCCAGTATTGAACGGGAAAAGGTATTTTTCGAATTTGAAATTCTCAATGCCCAAGCAGAGAGATTTTCACCTGTCTCTGAAATTAAAGTAAGAGATTTAAAAGCAGGATTAAACGACCTTGCTCACAGCTATGCAAGTACACTAATTTTCCATTCAGAGTTTAAATGGCGCAAAGAACATTATACAGTTATTAAAACTCTGCGAGGAAATACATCGTTAGTCATTACTAGAATGGATAAAGGTTCAGGGGCTGTTGTACTAAATGATCATGATTATGTTAACAAAATTTTAATCATACTGAACGACACGGAGAAATTTGTAAAAATTTCCCCTGTCGCAACTCATGATTCAACAATCTTTTTAGAAACCAAATTCCAAAAGAAATTAGTTAAGTGGGTTAAAAGTGGTGTACTTCCTTCTAGCAAGATCTATCCGCCTAAGGTTATATGGGTTGCATAAAATTAACAAAGCGAGTGTCTCTTTAATATCCATTTTATGTATGGTAAAGTCATTACAGCATAAGGTTGCAAATTGGATCTTTAATATTTTACAACCAGTGTTAGAACATTACAGTGATTTTAGTTTGCGAACTTTATTCAAATGTCTAAGGTTGTTAATAAAGATATGTGTTCTTATGACATTAGCAACATTTTTACTTATGACCCGATTTTGGAGAGTATGGATATCTGTACAGATTGTTTATATCGTAGCCAGATATCGACTCCTTCTATTTCTGAAAGCATATTTGTTGAGCTGATGAAATTCGCTACTACATCTGTTGAATTCAGTTTCAATGGTGTAAACTATCAGCAAATAGGTGTAGCCATGGCCTCAGTCCTGAAACCGATAATGGCGAATATTTTCGTGGATTTCCATGAAGAGCAATTACTTTCTGAACCTACGAAACCATTAGTCTATTTTCGATATATGGACGATTCATTTTTTCTCTTCAATAACCAAATGAAGGCAAATAATTGTTTCTCTCTACTCAATAAAATGCATCCCGCGTTAAAGTATACTTATGAAGGAGAGTGTAACTCGTCCATAGATTTCCTTGTATTAGTAACAAAGACACCATTTAGTTACCTTACATCAATATACCGCAAATCCATATTTACGGGACTGTATACACGCTAGGATTCATTTGGTCCCAAAAAAGGTAAGATAAATTTAATTTAGACTCTAACACATCGTGCCCTACTGATTTGTTCAAAATCAAAATTGGATGAGGAATTTTAAATGGGTACCCTGTTGATGCGATTAGGTCAGATATGCAAAGAAAAATAACTGAGTTTTCTGAAATTAAAGTTAAAACAGTGACTAAATGTTCAATTTATCTTCGTTTATCGTAGTTGGGTAGAGGATATGAGAAAACGCCAAACAAATCAGCCCAACGGTTCAAAAATGTTATTTTGCTTTAAATGTGCGTGTTGTGTTCTCTACGAAAACCTTAACGCCATCCTCTCGAAAAACTGTTCTACCCCCCCTCCTCATCATAATAATACTGTAATTTACAATTTGTTGCGGTGCCAACTACGTGGGTTGAACAACGTTGAGATTGGATGGGAGAGTCCAACAGCACGTACCTAACAAAATCAGAAATAGGACATAACGAGCAACGGGCGTACTTGCCAATACATACTGCTTAACAACCATGGTATTCATTAAAATCTCTATCGATCTGGTTGGGCACCATGCCCGGACAAATATGACTCTCTCTCTCTCTCTCTCTCTCTCTCTCTCTCTCTCTCTCTCTCTCTCTCTCTCTCTCTTTCTTTCTTTCTCTTTCCAGATCTCCTTGAGTTCCATCAGCTGCCTCAGATCTCCAGGATCACAGTTGGCGTCATGTGCAATTTTCTGGATGTACGTGAGTCTAGATCATCCTATGCTCGTGCGCCCTTACCGTGGAGTTCACCGCAATACATATTTCATCAGCCCTTGCGGCTCCTCTGGCAGTGACCGGCAAAGCATAGACGTTGCCCCCTGATGATAATAAATATTTCAGATAGGTTGTCATAAAGTTGCTGCTTCCTGGGATAATCTTCCCAATATATATTTAACACTGTTCGTAGCATACGAGTGCACATGCCGTCTAGCTTTCTTTCCAATCTTTTGGTGAGTGTCCAGGTTGTAGCACTGTAAACAAGGACAGACTCCAGCACTGCTCTGAAGAACTGCCTTTTCAGTTTGTCAGTTAGCATTAAAGACCATACTGACCGCAGCTTATCCAATGCAGCCCATGCTTTTTAGATACGAATTTCGATATTTCTCTCGTTTCGTTAAAATACTAATACTAATAATAGATAACAGTTGGCCAAAATTTCTCGTGATTCGCCTTTAACATGTTAGGGGGTCTGTGTTCGCACTGGATAATCATAAGCAGCAAACAATTAGTTCGAGATTGGGCATGGAATTTCTGAAGTTAATCTATTTTCTTAGGTAATACCGGGACGCGGATCAGCTATTTAATTATAAAATACTGTATGTAACGAAATAACCTATATTACACTGTCTCAAATGGAGGTAATGCCTGGCAGAATTGTATCATGGAAACAAAATAGATATTACACTATCCCTTCCAGAGAAAAGTAGAAGAAAATATCTTTGAAAATTGTATCATGACCTGAGAACATATACCACGCTAACATCCCCTCCATAAAAAAGAAGTTTATATTTGAGATGATTCTATCATGACCACGGACCAACTACTACATTACACAGCATGGGAGAATGATATCATTAAGCAAAAGCAGGTGATACACTATGCTCTGTATTTAACATTCAAAGATAGCATTTCAGTATGAAATAGTATAGTTAACTGAATTGAACGTTAGAGTTAACAATATAGTATTGTTTCGTCTTCAGACAGATACGAAGTCCCCATTATAAATAGAAGTATGGTTTCGGTTCCAGACGAACAAATACTAAATTTCCATTATTTTGTAGTAGTGTTGAGACGATTAATCGGAATCGGAATCGGAATCAGGAATCGGAAAAATCGGAGCATTTTTGGATATCGGAATCGGAAAAAATTGAACCTATTTTCCGATGCCAAAACCGATTCCTTAAATTATCTTTTTTATTTGATTTTGGTTTAAGAAACATCTTCCACTGCTTGTAGTAATGATAAAATAATAAATATTTATTGATTTAAACTTCCAGTAAGATTAAAATCTCTAGATCACCCCACATAAGTGTGTTTTTAAGTTTAAGAAAATGTAGGCACATTTAAGATGGTTTTTTTTCGGTAATCGTGACAAAATAACACTTTTATACTTAGATATTTCGAGATTTATAAAGAATCGGAATCGGAATCAGTAATTGTATCGGAATCGGGGGAAAATATTGGAATCGTTCCATCACTATTTTTAGTATACATGACTGGCGAACATATACCATAACAACCCACCTTTTAGAGAGTGCATCGTTGTACATGTTTACACGCGTAGACCCAACACGTTGTAGCAGAGTACGTCGGAAGCAACATAGGACAAGTAATAACGACGGAACAAGAGCACGCTACTCCTGTGAATTAAATAAAGAGTTCCGCTCGAAATTCCGTCCAATTTCCCTGAGCTCGACAGAAACAATTTCCCTGAGTTCGACAAGATATACCTGAAGAAGGTCGGGGGTTACATCGACCGAAACGTTGTGAAAAGCACACTCAAGATGAGAACAGAAGTCCGATGAATCCAAATAATATAAATAACCAATACTCAACTAAAAAATTCAGAACCGTCATAAGTAATAACGACTACTTTTTTGTAATAACGACATTTATTTCCTCATTCTCACGCCACGCGTGATTTTTCGTTATGGCTGTAACGTCACCCACCTCTCTAACATGATCGTTTTCTATAACGTGTTCTCTCTGCATTTTTATGGTATTCTTCTTTCTTCTGGACGTCATTTCGCTCACGACTCGGTATTTGCATTTAGCCGCCATACGCGCTCTGTTACTGGAGGATACGATGATTAAGATGATGGGATTATAACAATGGGAGAGATACTATCATGACCACCACAAAAAGGAAGAAGTAGTGCTTGGGAGGGTGGTCTCATAACAAGAGAACAGATACTACACTACTCATTGAAGTGATCATTATAAGATTGTATGAACGTCTGGAGTAGTATAATAAAGTTAAATGACAATTAAAAGATAATAATAATATGGTTTGGGTTTCAAATCTCTATTATTATATATTTATTATATCTCTATTATTATAAAAATCTCTATTATTATATATTTATTATATTATTATATAAAAATCACTTTATGTGTGTGTAAGCTCCTTCCTTAAGGTACCGAAACGGCTGAGCCTATCTTTTGCAAATTTCACACAAAGATAATTCATATGTCTGGCAGTGTTCTTTGATATGTTTTGTACACACATTCATCCGATAAGTATCGAACATCGATAAAATACGATCTTAAAAATAGCCTTCCCTCTCTTATAAATATTTTTTTAATATTTACAGGGGGAATATTTTATGTTACACCGATGTAACCTTAGCCGGTGTAACGTAAATTATTCCCCTGTAAAAATTCTCCTTTTTTTACCTATAAGAGAAGATATGTTATTTTTAAGATTGTCAAGCTCAAATATCAGCTGGCATGATATTGTAAACAAATACAGACGGAATTTGATAAAAAAACATTATCATTATTATTATTTAGAAGCTAGAAATAACGTTAAGAAAGAAATAGCGACAGCTAAGAGAGAATTTACGTAAATAATGGGCAATCAACCATTCCCCCACTAACCAACAATCACGAGGTTGTCTCCTCAGCAACCGACAAGGCTAACATGCTTGCCAGTCGGTTTGCCTCAAACTCCACACTGGACCCTTCAAACCACCCCCTACCTGACTTTCCTAAGCGGACAGACGCCACACTAGACGATCTGAAAACTACCCCTGCTCAGGTGCATGCTATCATAAAAAACCTTGATACCTCAAAAGCATGTGGACCTGATCTTATCCCAGCTGTGCTATTAAAAAAGTGCTCAGCCGAAGTAGCTTCAGTTCTCTCCAAACTCTACAACAAATGCCTTAATGAAGCTTGCTTTCCGGTCTGTTGGAAAACTGCTTCTGTTGTACCAGTATTCAAGAATTCTGGCGAAAGGACAGACCCATCAAATTATCGCCCCATTAGCCTCCTCCCACTTTTTGCCAAAATATTTGAGACCATAATTAACCATGCTCTAGTCCATCATCTTACAGATGCTAAACTACTGACTGACAAACAATATGGATTTAGACAAGCCCGTTCCACAGCAGACATCCTAACTGTGATCTCTGAACGTATATACCATTCACTGGACAACGCGGGGGAGGGCAGAGCGGTAGCTCTAGATATATCTAAGGCTTTTGACAGGGTATGGCATGAGGGTCTCTTCAGTAAAATCAGATCATACGGTATCACTGGTAGAATACTTAACATAATTAAATCCTTCTTAGATAAGAGAAAAATCCAGGTTGTCCTCGACGGTCGTACATCTAAACAATATGATATAAATGCGGGGGTGCCCCATGGTTCTATCCTTGGACCTCTATTGTTCCTGATATTCATAAATGACCTCCCCGACAACATTGCCTCTGAGATGGGTATATATGCTGATGACACTACACTCTATGGCAGGCACGACAGGAAGACGAATGAGCACATTTCTAAAGAAATGGCAGAAACACTAGAGGAAGACCTCCAATCTGTAGTGGAATGGGGACAAAAGTGGTTGGTCGCGTTCAATGCTGCCAAGACTAAACTAGTTTCATTCAATAATTACAAGAAACCCTCTCTACCACCCATAGCAATGGCCAACGACTCTTTATCTGAGAGTCCATCTTTCAAACTCCTTGGCCTAACGTTCACAGGAAACATGAGTTGGAACAATTACATTGAAGGCATTGCCAGGGCCGCTGCAAGAAAGGTGGGCTCTCTTTACCGTGCTAGAAATCTACTAACACCTGAAAGTATCCTGTACCTCTATAAGGCCACCATTCGCCCATGTATGGAGTATTGCTGCCACATCTGGGCTGGTGCATCTGCTACTAGTCTCTCGCTCCTTGACAAGGTTCAAAAGAGAGTCGCAAACCTGATAGGCCCTGAACTGGCATCTAAGCTTCAGCCTCTGTCCCATCGACGAAATGTTGCATCCCTCTGCCTTTTCTACAAGTATTTTAGTGGTGAATGCTCTGACGAACTGCAATCACTTGTGCCCCCACGACGTGTGCACCCTCGACAAACCCGACAGGCTACTAAATCCCACCCCCACACTGTAGAGATCCCGAGATGTAAAAGATCTTTTTACTCCAATAGTTTCTTCCCCAGAACCGCTAGACTCTGGAATTCCATCCCAGGTCCCTGCTTCCCCAACAGTACTGACGTGCAGAAGTTCAAGTGTAACGTGAACCGACACCTTGCTGCCCAAATCCCTACATAGTACCCCAGTAGTTGTTGCCCCTGAAAGTAACCCCCTACACCAAAGTGGCAATTTGCCTTGTTTGGGGTGAAAATGTAATAAAAAAAAAAAAAATTTGTTTTTATTTTTATTTGTTTATTTATTTATTTGCGAATTAATTCACCGGGAAAATTAACTCATCGTAATATATAATATTCAATAAAGGATTGATTCTATAATAATGCATCCGCATGAATGAAATCTTATGTTTAAGCATATAAAAGAAAAAATTGTACGATCGGGCAACGCCAGGCGTCTAGCTAGTAGTTACTAAATCTCTAATATCATAAGTAGTAGTATTTTTCGGCTTCAGATTGATACCAAATGACGATTAGTAGCAGAGCTAATGAATGTTTGACTTGCATGTCAGTGTGGTCAATTAAAAAGAGGGTCCATTATCACTTGGCTCTGGAGTTTAAACGTTCTTTTGTGAAATTCTACATTTAGTAATTTTTTCAATTTATTGCATCAGCCGACGAAAATGTCGTTTTTTTATATAAAAAGCACCAGACTTTCTCCGTCTGTGATTTGCGACTGTACTAATTAACTCTAGTTCATTTGCTGAACAGCTGCTCGCATTTGTATGAATTTAGTAGACCTTATTAAATCAGTTCAAAAACGGACTAAATTCATCCTTGTAGTATAACAAAGGATATCAATTGAAGCTTTGCACGATGGACCGGCATGTGGGATCGGTAAGTCGATGTGAAATGTTCGTATTGCAAGGCAGCTGCTGATAGGGTTATTGTTCATTTCGAAAAAGTATGGGAATTTTAGTGGCAAAAAAACAAAAAATAGGTTCACCCCTACTTCCAAGAAAAATGAAAAAAAAAGAAGATGGTGATAGTTGATCATCTGATAAAATACATTGTTACATGGTCCCCATCGAATGCTTACAATAGAAACATACTCTTTAAACAAAGTGCAGCTGTAAGTGGTGGTATTAGTACCACATAACATAATTTATATATAAAATAAATTATATAAATATATATATATATGTATAGCTATATTCACATATATGCACCTATATATATATATATATATATACTAGCATATACTCAGCTTTGCTCCGGCCCTATGTACTGTTAATAACTTTATATGCATATATATATATGTGTGTGTGTGTGTGTGTGTGTGTGTGTGTGTGTGTGTGTGTGTGTGTGTGTGTGTGGTAAGATATATATATATTTAGTAAGATGAGTGATAATTTATAATTAAAATTAAACATTAAAAATCGATTTCATAAGAAGGAACACAACAAAGTCAATAAATTCCTTATGAAACCGATTTTTAATTTTTAATTTTAATTATAAATTATCAATCATCTTACTAAATATTAAAATAGCTCTAGCATATATATGCCTATTGAGCTTTTTATATATAAACATTACAACGAGCGCTGTTTTTCTTGTATTTTAATTACATTAGTGATTTTACTATTACATTAAAATACACTTTGCTCTTTAGACTGCTGTTCTAATCCTCTTTACATTATATATATATATATATATATATATATATATATATATATATATTAAAAAAATTGTACTCATGTACAGATAACCTACATTCAAAATTTCTAGTGTTTATACCAAAAATTGGCAGAGGAGTTTGGTAAAGTTTTCAAAGCCCAAATTGTTGAACTTTGACCCCTTGACAGCCAAATTTTTGGCCAAAAACTGATTAAAAAGATTTTCCCAAATCTCAATAATCCTTTTGTCAAATCTTGAGTCTGTATATTAAAATTGACAGAGTCGTTTGCTAGGGAAATGTACACACACAAGCAATATAAATTTAATAGATATAATAGATTAATTTACTATTAATCTCAAACCCAAAATTATTTGCTACTAGTTTTACTATTATTCTTAAATCTAAACTTATTTACTATCAATTCACTAATAATCTCAACCAAAAATTATTAGCTATTTATTTACTATTGCTTTCAACTCCAAACTTATTTACTGTTAATCTCAACCCCAATATAATTTGCTATTTTCCCAACTCCAAACTTATTTACTATTAATTTACTATAAATCTCAAACCCAACAATTTTTTTCTATCAATTTACTATTGTTTTCAAATCTAAACTTATTTACTAATAATTCACTATTAATGTTAAACTTAAAATTATTTGCTACTTATTTACTATTACTCTAAACTCTAAACTTATTTGCTCTTTATTTACTATTAATCTTAAACCCAAAATTATTTCCTATTAATTTACTATTACTCTCAAAACCGACCTTATTTACTACTTGCATTGCTGTCCGGCTTTGTTCGAACCCTTTGCCCTAGGTGTAAATATACTTTTATGTAAACTTTCAAATGGTTAGACCAAAAATTGTCTGAGTAATTTCGTAGAGACAGCAGAGGTAAAATATTTTTTAATATTTAACCCCAATTTTGACCCCTTGTCATTTATTGTCTTGGTTTCAACTCAAAATAAAATGTTTTACCCATGTCCAAGTTACCTACATTTAAAATTTCAAGTGTTTAGACCCTAAATTGACGAAGGAGTTTGGTACAATCTGCAAAGGACGACTGTTTAAACTTTAACCTTTTGGCAGCAAAATCTTTACCCCAAACCATATTAAAATGCTTGCCGCATGTCTGAATGCCCGTTATATAAAATTCCTGATGTTTAGACCCAAAATTCGCTGATTAGGTTGCTAGACACCGCAAAGATGAAATCTTTGGAACTTTGACCCGTTGGCAGATCAAATTTACGACTCAAACCGATTAAAAATCTTGCTCTATCTCCGAATACTCTTTATGTAAAATTTCAAATATTTAGACCAAAATTGGCTGAGTAATTTGGTAGAGACCGCAGAAGTAATTGTTTTTTTTTTAACTTTGACCTCAATTTAAAACCCTTTACTTGTATTTTTGGGCTCAAATCAGATTATAAAGTAAGATCCATGTCCAAGTAACCTACATTTAAAATATCAAGAGTTTAGAACCAAAATTGACGGAAGAGTTTGGTAGAGTTTTCAAAGGTCAAATCGTTGAATTTTGACCCCTTGACAGCCAAATTTCTGGCCGAAAACCGATTAAAACAGTTTTTCCAAATCTCAATACCCCGAGTTTTTTATCACTCGTAAATGTATATTTTAATCGACTTTTCATTGACTCTTTTTATCATTCGTAACTATATATTTCACTTCTATTTTTAATATTTTATCTCCACCTGATGATGATTCAAGAAAGAATCGAAAGTGCTCGTTTGAACCATGGAACATTTGTAAATACCTTCCATCTTGAAGTTAAAAAAAATCTTACGAAAGATCGAAAAAATGTAAAAAAGAATCATTAAGCAAGGTATCTCTGTTGTTTTTAATAATGTTTGCCTCAATGAAGGAATGCTGCCTAAATACACTAATATATATATATATATATATACTAGCAGGAAGCCTCGACGTTGCCCGGGATTTAATAACTGTGCCACACTTCCTATATTTTTATTATCATCGAAATCGCTGAAATCGCCCATCTGTCAATCAAAATATGCCCTAGTCGGGAACTCACTGCGATGCACCGGGAGAAAATTTCAGATGATGCCCCGCGGTGACTTAGTCCACAATATATTGCAGCCTACATTGCACTCTAGAGAACCTACTGTTGAGTATGTTTATATAATGGCCTGAATTAAAGTTTAAAATGCAAAAGTCAAGTATTATGGTTCGATTGTGCTCTAAACAGAAGCATTCATTTCGAATGCGATTCTGTCTTATAAAAAAAACTTTCTGTTAATTTTATACACCGGGATCTCCTGCTTGTACTCAAATGCGCTTGTTATGTTAGGTTATACAAAATGTTATATTTAGTTAAAATCAGGCTGCCTCTTCCTTAATGAGATTTTTTTCGATTATTGATTATCGATACTTATCGGTAGTATTCTGATACAAAGCCTATCTAAAAACACTCTCAGATGCATAAAGTACATTTTTGTCTAATTTCATAAAAATCGGTCCAGCCATTTCGGAATCCAAATGAAACACTCTCTCTCTCTCTCTCTCTCTCTCTCTCTTTCTCTCTCTCTCTCTCTTTGCCTCTCCTTTTCTCTTTCTCAAACACACTCTCTCTCACACACACTCTCTATGTCTCACACGCACAAACACACACACACAAAGTGCGTTTCATATATATATATATATATATATATAGAGAGAGAGAGAGAGAGAGGGGGAGGGAGAGATAGATAGATAGATAGATAGATAGATAGATAGATAGATAGATAGATAGATAGATTACTAACTATGCAACGTTGTCTTTGTGGTAATGCAATCACCGATGAGAAATCTGGAGATCAGTGACCTTGTGCCGAACTCGCTTGTTTAGATGCGAAACGTGAAATAAAGCAAAAATGACGTTAACTTTCAAAAGAAAATACAGTGTGACAAGTCGTAGTGCAGATATTTGAAAAATTATAGGTGTACACGCAATACAGATATGAAAGAGGATGTCTAATGTCTAAGTAATTATCGTCGAGGATGTGTTAAGCTTTTCTGTTATTCTGCACTATTGTATCCTATAATTTTACAAACGTGTAGATGTTATAACCTGTTGACTTAGAATGACTGTTTTATGCCAAACTGATGGTTGAATATGGTTAAAGTCTTTTTGCATTACATCTTAATCTTTATTAATCCATATTGATCCCTAACTGTGCATCGAACGAATAACATAATACATATCCTCAAGGGTGTGAGTTCCATATAGAAACGTTGATTTAATTTGAATAAAATTTTCTATATGGAATTCACACCCTTGACGTTATACTGAATATATATGCACAATATATTATATTACCTTACACTATTCTATGTGCATGAAATAATAATAACTTATATGTTTATATATATTTATTGTATAAACATTTAAATCAACTTATATATAAATACAATTTCGTTTGCGCATCTTTGTGCCTTATCAGGACCGAAAGAAAATAGTGAAAATAGATGTGTACAATCAGCACAAAAGAACTTCTAGCAGACTTCTATAATATAAACCTCAATCGTCGGTTTGTATGTATGTATGTATGTATGTATGTATGTTTGTCTGCCAAAAACTTTCGATGGACGCGACAGATCCTGACGAGATCGGTATCGTTTTGAAGTTCGATATCTCGGACAACAAATATCGAAAAACTGGCCAAAATATTAATTTCTTCACTCTCAATTGGGCAGTTTTCTACAAGGAGGGGGCCGGTTTTGCGTCGCCATTTTCGCAAGTCATCGTATCGGTTGGATTGACTTCGATTAATTTCAACGTTCCGAACTTCCGGTCGGAGGATAGAGACATCGGTTAAGACGTCACGTTTTTTTAACCTTTTTTTCCCCCTTCGCGTTATGGGTTCGAACCTGCCTTCCTACTACCACTTTTTTAACACCTCTGCTTACTTTTGTTTTGATCCCCTCCACTACTACCACTTTTTTACACTCCTTCACGGTGTTCCTTACTACACCACCTACACACACCCGGGCATCCCCACTACTGTTGTTTTGATATCCCCTAAACACCCATGCAACGCCGGACACCTCCGCTAGTTTAAAATAAATAATAAACAATAAAGCTCCTAGAAAAAAAAAACAATAATAACAACAGCATCGCACCAAGTTCAAAACATCTTTTAAGGTATCATTTAATATTTCAGAAAAGCGAATGCCACTTAACTATATGGTTTCTAAAGACTAATGTATTGATCTTTGAGTGGAGCATTTGAAAGAGGGTTCAACACCTAAGGTACACTACTCTACGTTATAAAAACAAGCAGTCATTAGTTTCGGTCAAAATAGAGCTGGGAATAATAACAACTAAGAGATGACTCCACACAGATCCCAAATTAGAAGCTATTCTTTTATTTATACTTATATTTATCCTAAACAAGACACGAATTGCCTCTAAAACGTAAAGGCTTACAGTGAATTAGGGGGCCAGGTTGATAAGGTATCCTAATTGAAAGATTGTAAAGCGAAATTTTTGTTCACATTACATTTCTGCAGGTTGGTACGGTCAAGTATACAGGGAGCAGGAAGGGTCTTTCAAAGACATCCAGTTTTTGGAAAGAAGCTATTAGAGTAGAAATCTTTCGGCATTTATGAACCTCTACAGTGAAAGGGTCAGATTTTTTTTTTCAGGTTGGTTGAGGATATTTATGTTGAGGAGACATAAATGCAGTAAGTTTGGCAGAGCACATTCCATTGAAGTACTGTAAAACAAACACACAATACAACACTGAGAAAGAGGATGGAGTCTGATAGGTGCTTCTACACTATTCGAACGAAATATTGTAGTCGATAAATGGAGTTTTCGAATAAAACCAATGGTTTCTACTGATTTTTTTGCAAGTTCTAATAAATTACAATATTAGCTTCCAAATTATGCAGCCATCTTGTTTTTATAAAATGTATCGAAACAGAAAAATTACCTGATTTTTTGTACTTCCCTGAGCAAAAACGATAGCAATAACGCAAAGCAAATACGATCGTTTTCTTGAAATTCTATTTTCTATTTTCTTTAATAAGTAATTTTCTACCTTATCGATTTTCGTAATTTTTTATATAATAATCTTAAAAATAGGAGGGATACGTATATACCATTGTTTTCATGTGAAATTCAGTATTACGATTTCCGAAATTTCGTCCCAATAGTGTAGAGGCACCAAACAATATGAAGACAGTAAAGTCAAAATAAAATATATCGTTAGAAATGTCCAAAATATTCAAGTGTTTAACTGTTGTTCTTTGGCGACGCAGAGTTTCATCGTATATGAAAATAAACCAACATCGAATCCCTGAAAAGAGTTTTGACAACTTCTTGTTTTTGTACTACGTCATCACGTCTTTATCTGCCAGACACAACTATTTTTCCGGCCACACGTTCTTTGTCACCGGAAAAGCTATTTATTACATCCGGCCACCGTCTTTCCTGGATCCTACCAGTGGGGGGGGGGAACTTGAGACGAACGTCAACGGATCTAACAGAAAAGAGAAGACATTATGAGGACACTGACATTCTAATACAGAGTCACTACATAAGTAGACACGTAGTATTTATGTTATTCTCTTGGATGCTAGTCCCCCCGCGTGTTATCTAGTACACGGGTCACCAACCTTTTATTTATTTATTTATTTATTTATTTATTTATTTGAGTTTGAGAACCTGATCCCGTATTATGAGTTCGGATTCAATTATTAAAAAACAAAATAATGAAAATATTCAAACTTTTGAAACATTGGTTGATATTTCGGTGATGTTTTACACATTTTTGAAAGCTAAATAATAATTTTTTTAAAAAGTGTGGATTTTTACATGCATTATTTATTTCAGAGTTCAATGTAGTTTGCTTAAAGCATTGTTTACTGTATATAAAGAGGTCAATTATTGAAGCAATTCAATATTTGAATTAAGATTATACACACATCTGACGAATGAAAATGTTCACAAAATACCATATCATTTGGAATTTCCTTCAGATCGTACTGGCGCAAGTAAGAATATAATATAATTATACGATAGCACGTGTGTTATTTTGTGTCACGCTTTGATCTTTTTTCTTCCGAGTGACTATGGTTTAATTGTTATGACCTTCCATTTCTTGTAATTTTACCAAGAATTCTTCATTTTTTTTTTTTTTTTTTTTACCTTCATCCCCAAACAAGGTATATTGTCACTTGGACGTAAGGGACTAAAAATTAGGACCATGCCTAAGAAAAATTAAGACACTGGTTTACATTGCATTTGAACTTCTGCATATCAGTACAGTTTGGGCAGCAGGAAGGGAATTCCAAAGTCTAGCTGTTCTAGGAAAGAAGCTATTTCAGTAGAAAACTCTAACATTTAGGGACCTCAGCAGTGAAGGGGTGCGATTTTCTTGCCAAGCGGGTTTGTTGGGATATGTACGTCGCGGAGGCAAAAGTGCATCAGAGCACATTCCATTAAAATATTTATAAAACAGGCACAGGAGTGCAACATTGCGGCGATGAGACGGGGGTTGGAGCTTAGTTGACAAAGTGGGACCTATTAGATTGCAGACACTTTTTTGGACCCTATCCGAGAGAGAGAGAGAGAGAGAGAGAGAGAGAGAGAGAGAGAGAGAGAGAGAGAGAGACTAGTGGTAGATGCACCAGCCCAGATGTGGCAACAATACTCCATACATGGACGAATGGTGGCCTTATAGAGATACAGGATTCTCTCAGATGTGAGTAATCTTCTAGCACGATAGAGGGAGCTCACTTTCCTTGTAGCAGCCTTCGCAATGTTCTCAATGTATTTATTCCAGTTATTTCCTGTGAATATTAAGTGGAGGAGTTTGAAGGGAAGGTTCTCAGGTAGAGTGTTATTTGTCATAGATATTGGTGGTTGTAGAGGTTTCTTGTAAGCTTTCAGCTTAGTTTTACAAGCATTAAATGACCCCATCGATTTATGTCCTCATTCAACTAGTGTCTTGATGTCATTTTCTAATGATTCAGCCATTCTCTTGGGTTTGAGTACATCCGTTCTTTCCTCATACATGTATCATCAGCAAATATAACAATCTCGGACGCAATATGTTTTTGTTTCGGTTTCGATTATAACTGATTGTACTAAAGCCATTTATTTTTTATTTATAATTTTACCAAGAATCATTCATAATTTTTGGTTTCGGTTTCGAATATAACTAAAGCAACTCAATATATATATATAGAGAGAGAGAGAGGGAGATAGAGAGAGATAGAGAGAGAGAGACATACATATGTATACATATATATACATATATACATATATATATACATATATATATACATATATACATGTATATACATACGTATATATACATACATATATATATATAGAAAGAGAGAGAGAGACAGAGAGAGAGAGAGAGAGAGAGAAAGAGAGAGAGAGAGAGTTTCTTCCTTAGTTTTGATTTCGGTTCAATCTGATATACTCAAGTTATATGGATATATTTTTGAAATCACAACTTTATAATACATTAGAATCGATAGAAAATTGACTATAATAATATGTACGAAATCTGTATAATTAAAAAAGTCATATATATATATATATATATATATATATTAATTTAATAATTATAATAGTACATATATATATATATATATATATATATATATATATATACATATACATATATATATATAGAACGATAAATACAATGAAGATCTCCGTTATTTTTTTTTCAAAATTGTAAATGTTCACCTTTACGAAATTTGTGTTTTTTTTTTGGTTTTTTTTTCTTTTTTTTTCTTTTTTTTTTTCGCCCGACTCTATTTTAGAAAAATCATTTAAGAACATTGCTTTCATTTTGATACAACCAAAACTACAATAAACGTATTTTACGACCGGGCTACGCCGAGTGTTCCCGGTTGCTTAGTTTTAACAAAAGATTTACATTAATATCAGGGCATTTACGCTGAACATCCACACAATGCCAACAACAATATATTACATATGAAAGAGTCCGCTGTGCAATTTCCACAGACTCTGCTAGTATAATGCAATAAAAGTACTTAAAAGCATATAGATATTATGCAAAACTTCTGTCTAATACGACAATGGCATCCTGCATTTGGTGAAACATTGCAGCAGCTCAGGCTATACAGTTCGAAGCTGGAATTGGCTCTCCGGATACAGGCCTGGTCGGGTTGTAAGAAGACCGGGATTTGCTCAATTATCAGGGCCCCCCGCCTCACGTGGTTGCAAACGAAGTTCGACGGAAAGGTAAGCCAATACGGACGGAGCCAGCGTAGCTGCAGGAGTTCCTATTTATAATGGCTCCCCACGGGACAGAGTTAGACACCAGGGTCGTTTTTTAACGTGGAGAAAAGGAACAAAAAGTAAAAATTGTCTCAGTCGTGAAGGATTTCTCTTCCACTGAGAGAGAACAAGAAATTGAAGTGCAACATCTGAAGAAAAGATACTACACTTTGATCTTGGCTCGAAGACCACGCGTAGCTACAGGAGTTGCCAAAAAGGTAGTACTTC
The DNA here is from genome assembly GCF_053919585.1 of Euprymna scolopes. Classification (NCBI taxonomy): domain Eukaryota; kingdom Metazoa; phylum Mollusca; class Cephalopoda; order Sepiida; family Sepiolidae; genus Euprymna; species Euprymna scolopes. The sequence continues at coordinate 107,115,521 of NC_136483.1, read as the reverse complement.
ATCATCCACCTATAGGGACTCCGAACCGAATTTTTGTTTACTTCCTTGGCTTTTGTCTTTGATGAAAATAAAAGAGGATCCTCATGGTAGTTATGGTTATATCAAAATGAAAGCGAAATCCTTAAATGATTCTTATTAAAAAGAGTCGGGCGAAAAAAAAAACACGAATTCCGTAACGGAGAAAATTTGAAAAAAATTTCCAATTTTGACAAAAATAACAGATGTCCTCATTGTATTTATTGCTGTATGTAATATATCTTGGCTTGGACAAAGATCCTATGGACGGGGGCTGTCCACATCGACTGCAGGCACGCTTGTGCCTGATGAACATGATGCGGGACAAGTAGGTTTGGCCGCAGCGGCTGCAGTCAAGTCACGTCAGATACCGCTTATAAGACTTCCCAGATCTTCCTCCTGCAGCGTTTCTCCCGTAGATTCTCTGTGTGGGAGACCTCAAGGGAAGTGACAGCCTGGTGGACAGTGCGTCGCCAGGTGTCACGGTTAGCAGCGAGAGTAGACCACTGGTGGTGGTCAATATGGCAGTCACCGAGGGACTTCTTCAGAAAGTCTTTATATCGTTTCTTCGATGCCCCTCTGTTACGGCGGCCAGTAGAGAGTTTGCCATGAAGGGCTATCTTAGGCGGGCGATGATCCTCCATTTGGAGATGTGCCTGGCCCAGCGTAGCTGCGACTTCAGCAGCATGTCTTCGATGCTGATGATCTCCGCCTGCTCGATGACCTCAACTTTGGTGACGTAGTAACTCCAGTGAACGTTGAGAATGGTGTGGAGACAGCGCTGATTGAAACGCTCGAGAAGTGGTAGTTGGTGACGGGAAGTTGTCCACGAATCAGAGCCGTATAGGAGGGTGCAGAGTACTACGGTTCTGTATACACTGATTTTTGTGCTCTTCTTTAAGTGTTTGTTTTCCAGATCTGTTGTACAGTCTGCCAAAAGCGCTGTTTGCCTTGGCCGGTCTTAATCTCATCGATTACAAACTTAACTTTCTAACTAAAAAAAAAGTTAAATTTTTGCCTGTCGAGCTTGGCATCTGATGTGATGGTACATAGACATTTTGGAAATAACGTTTTTTGGGGGGAATAGGGCACGATCTTACGAAGAATCGGCCATGTTACATATATCATTCAGGACCCAAAGTTCCAACATAAGAGGCAACTGAACCAAATCAGGAAACGCTTCTATGAGGATCAAGAAGAACCAGCGCAGGACGACAGTGAGGCGATTGAAACTGTGTATGACTGTTTTTACATAGACCCTCCAAAGGGGATGTCAGAACTGAGACGCTCCGGCAGAAAGAGGAAGCGCACAGACCCCTTGGTGGTCTGCTCCAAAAGGAAGAAATACTGATTTTCACAACCGCGGAAATCAGCGTGGAAGGGGGTGTTGTGGGGGAATCACCCTCCAAATGGATGTTCTATCCATTATATAAACCATAGACCTTTTGATCCCAGGTGTGGATTAAACACCAGAGCGACCCTCGCCTGGTCGGTGACGTTTACTACTCTTTTCAGTTCTAACCTTTTTACGTTGTTGTTCCAGTAATACATTGTTTAAACTCTATTCCGCTGTTCTGTTTTCTTTGTTGCTTATTGCAAGCCATAACAATAAGAAATATATTTCGTAGTAAAACTCCCGTGTCAATCTTGTGTTTTTTTTCTCTTTATCTTCGCTATCCGACCTCATAAAAATACCGCAGTTAGCATCACGTGGACTCTTCATCCAACTTTCAACTTAACATCATGGCGAAGAAAAAGAGAAAAAAAACACAAGATTGACAAGGGGGTCAACTCGTTATTTCCAACTCGTTATTTCCATGGTAAAACATTAATATTTAAATTAAATCATTCAGTGTCATCAGTGTTTCAAGGATACATCATGTCAGATTTCGGCGATTTCGGCGCAGTTGTGTCGAGTAGTTTTGGAGCTTATACATGAATAACAGACAAATCGACGAAGAGTAAAAAAAAAAAAGAAAAAAAACAACATGCTCAATTGCAACATAGATATTTTTTCATCCATTTGCGCAATTATAAATCACTTAAGAGTTAGATGTCGTTTTAAGTTCAAATTAATTGGCCCAACCCGATGAAGCGATAACAAATATACTCTATTACATCCTTATCATGTAACTTCGTTTGTGAGTTCATGTTATTAAAACAGGGAGTACCCAATTTTGATGACACAGCAGCCAAAGATGTTGAATCATAGTTGAGTATTAACGGTTGTAAAGGATTGCCTTCAGGTCACAGATTTACCGAATTAGCGTTCTGACTCCGCTTGACCAAATGCTGTTATCGTCTGATCTGCTTCATCAGTTTCGCAAATAATCCACTTTGAACACAAGTGGTCAAGCAGCGGCACCTGTTGACGCTATAACAGAACGCCAAAATAAGTGATGTCACCTGATGATTTCCGTATATTCTCAAAATCTTCTCGCAATTATATTACTTCTCTCACTGTTTTTTTTTTTTTTACTCTTATTCATATGAAGCAATACATAGGACGGCTACTGTGGTAGTGGCCAGATTTATAGGGGAGTTGGGTTATATTACATTTGAATTTCCGCACGTTGGGGAAAGCAAGGAGCATGAGGGAAAAAGAAGACAAAACTAATCGATAATACTCATCGATAAGAAAAAGAAGCCAAAACGAAACGAGAAGAAAAAGAACACAAAATCGATAAGATATAGTACTAATCGATAAAAAGACAAAAGTACTCGCTAAGCTTCTTTCCTTACAAGAAGCCTTTTTAATCACCAACATCCATAGTTAATAAAGTTTTACCTAAGACTACTATTCGCCCATGCATGGAGTATTGTTGCCACATCTGGGCTAGTGCATCCACCACTAATCTCTCCCACTCAGACAGGGTCCAAAAAGTGTCTCCAATCCAATGCGTCCTACTACTATTTTTCAACCTATTCAATTTTTTTTTTTTTTTATAAATTTGTTAATTTTTGTTATTAAATAATTACCAGCGACCGCTAACCGGCGTCACCCGGTTAAAACGTGTCCCCCTCACAAAAAATTATTGTACCGTTGTTGTTGCTGCTGCTGCTCCCCAACCCCCAACTTCCTAATGTTACGAACGGCTTTCGGAATAGATAACCCCAACTCCTCATGTAAACAATTTTTTAAAGGTAGATTATTTGTTGATCTACCAGGGCCATATTTACCCAAAATAAAAAAAGAAATAAATTAAATATTTCGTTTTTTTATGTTTCTAATGTCCCCCAATTTAATTTATCCTGTTTTTTTTTGTGTTAGTTTTGTTGATGAAATTGTTAGGTGAAAATACAGAATGGTCTCATAAAAAAATTAATCCCGGATCCCCTTCCGCCAAAAAAGAATTAATTAAATTTTGCGTTATTTTATGGTTTAAATATAAACCTGCCCCGTCGCGCAAAAAAAAGAAAAAATTGTCATGTTTTGCTGTTTTCCCTCCCCCCCCCCCAATCACCAAACTTTAAAGAAATGGTAGGGGTAACATGTCTCGTTGAACACTAGGTGGCCAGAAAGTGTGTGTGCATTTTACGTTAAAGTCATATAGGAAAGTGATTTCCAACTCTAATAAGTTAAATTTTAAATTATTATGAAAATTTGTGTGACCAAAAAAAAAGTAGATATTAATATTTTTATGAGTTAAATAGCGATGGGTCACGGCATAAAAATGTACCGTTCTTTTAATGTCCCTCTCTGTGTTTCTCTCTCTTTGTGCTGGTACGATTATTTAATCTCTCTATCTCTGCGTTTCTCTCTCTCTCTCTCTCTCTCTCTCTCTCTCTCTCTCTCTCTCTCTCTCTGCCGATACGATGATCTAATCTCTTCTTGTATCCCCCTGTTTCTCTATCTCACAGTATGTTTCTTTCGCTTCGGTTCTGTTTTTCTATATCTAGCTCTCTCACTTTCTCTATTTCTCTAATGACAGTTAGAAAGAGAGAGAGAGAGAGGGGGGGAGAGAAAGGGATGGAGAGGGAGCTGGTTCGACAACCAAAAGACTTCATTGAAGCGTAGAAATCGCTTTATTTAATATAAAAGTTTGGCCTCCTCTAGGATAGGACGCTAATTCGGTATTGGATAACGGATTGATTTAGTGTTCCTTTTTAGTGTGTAGAATAATAATCTATAATAAGAGATCTGCACGATAGGATTGTTGTAAGGGAAAAGTTATTAGTTTTCAAATAGATGGACGGGAATTGAATGGTTCGGCTATAAGTTTATGAATCTGGTAAGAACGGTGTAAACGCAGAATCCGTAACTTGTGTATAAATGTACACGGTGTGGAATGGGAAAGTAAGAGGACTTGTGGAAGAGGTGGTGAAAATCTAGCTACTTCCTATGTAGCTTACGACGATGATGAACATTGCGCTCCTCAGAATATAAGTAATGTTTTAATAATACGAAATAATGTAAATATAGGTAAATAAGGTAATGGCTAATGGTATAAACATAACAATTTTTTATGTTTCATCTGTTGATTTCAATCTACGCTACCACAGCCTGAGGTGAAAAAAATTTCGCTATCTCTTCGCAATTTGATTCCTATTCACTGTTTGAACTAAACGATAAGAAAAACAAGATAAAACTAATCGATAAAATAGAAGATAAGACTAATCGATAAGATAAAACGAAACGATAGTAAACAAAAAACAAAGTCAATAGATAAAAAAAATAATGGCTCCTTCAATCGTTAGTAGACTATGGATACCCACGTAGGGGTGCCTGCACATAAAATGTTTTTGCGGCAGGAGGTGCGCAATGGTCACCCATCTGGTACTAACCAAGCTCAACGTTGCTTAACTTCGGTGATCTGACGAGAACCGGTGTGTCAACACGATTATCCCGTATATGGATAAAAAAAAACATTAACTAATTGATGAAAAAAACGAGAAAAAAACTAATGTTATTACTATATAAAATTAATTTCCCCATAACCACCCACTTTTTCATCAGAAAGAAAAACATATGTTCACTTATATAGACTAGTAGAAGTACCCGTCGTTGATTGGATTAAAACAGAGTCTTAAAAAATAAACTCTGATTTTTTAAAATATGAAAGGTTATTAAAAAGAGGTGTGGGTGGAGCATCAAGGCCAAAGTATCTCCCTCAAATGAACATGAGGAGTAGTCGTGGGAATCTTTATTGACACAAATGTATGAAAACTAATTGGGGTTCCCCATTATATGAGGGGCGTGCAATAAGTAATGCCCCTGACCCACTTCCCATAGAAGTAGAGCAACGAAACTTGGAACAGTTATTAGTATTTATCTACATAGGAACCACCCAGAGTTATGCATTTCTCCCATCGTTTGATGCAGCTCTGGAGACCGTTTGTGTAGAACACCCCAGGTTGGTCCTCCAACCACGACGTGACTTCAGAAATCAAGGCTGCATCATCTGGGAAACGCTTTCCTTTCGAAAACAACTTCTTGGCTGGGAAGAGGTGAAAGTCAGAGAGTGCAAGGTCAGGAGAGTTGGGAGGATGGGGAAGGATTTCATAACCACACGCCCGTGCTTCTGATCTGGCGACATGCGAGTTGTGGACCAGAGCGTTGTCCTGCAGGAGGAGGGTACCTTTGCTGATCTTGCCCCGCCTCTTAATTTTGATAGCTTCCCTTAATTTCCTCAAAAGTGAAGCATAATAGGCTCCTGTAATTGTGGTACCCCTTGCCAAGAAATCTGTCATCACTACTCCGTCCTGGTCTTAGAAGACTGTGAGCATGACCTTGCCAGCGCAGGGCTGCACCCTTGCCTTCTTTGGAAGTAGTGAGTCCAAGTACTTCAACTGCATTGACTGGGCTTTGGTGTCTGGATCATAGTGATCGACCAAGGTTTCATCCTGTGTAATCAGTATTTTGAAAAAATTTGACTCATCTTCTTGGTACATCTCCAAATTCATCCTCGAGCACTCGACGCCTTCTCGCTTCTGGAATTGTGTGAGAAACCTGGGAATCCATCTGGCAGACACCTTATGCATATGCAAATGGTCATGAATGATAGTTTCCACAGACCCTGTACTAATCTTGACATCTTGGGCTATTTGGCGCATGGTAATGCACCGATCTTCCAAAATGGCAGCCTCAACTTGACGGACAGATTCCTTATCAATGGCAGAAGGGGAGGGCGACCAGGTCTGGGAGCTGTTTCCACAGACTTCAGGCCATGTTTGAATTCACCATGCCAGCGTTTTACAGGGTCATATGATGGGGCATTATCACCATAAGTGTCTTTCATTTCATCAAAAGTTTTCTGTGGTGTGCGTCCTTTCAAATACAAAAACCAGATCACTGCTCGACATTCAACAGGCTCCATTTCACACCTGACTCAGTTCAAACACCTGTAAAATAGAAACCACAATAAGTTCAGAGCTGTAATTTGCCACATAACCCGTAGAGATATAAATCATTGCACATGCAAAATTTCAGCAAAATCAGCCAACTGGTTAGAAGCATTACTTATTTCACGCCCCTCGTAAGTGACTCCTATGGTGTGAGTGAGTGATGTAACCCAGGTCGCTGGGAAATAGTAGACTCCTTCTACCGCTATAGAAGATATCTCACTACTGATGCAATTCTCTATCTGTATAAAAGCCAAGTGCGTCCAATGATGGAGTACTGCTGCCACATCTGGGCAGGAGCTGCTAAAAACGGTCTATTCTGCCTTGACAGAATACAAAATAGACTTCGTGGCTTAGTGGCGGGTGCCCTTTTCTCTTCCCTGCAACCTCTCTCCCACAGAAGAGATGTTGCGAACCTGTCTTTGTTTTATCGTTATTTCTATGGCAAGTGCTTGTCTGAGCTCCAATCTCTGGCCCCTCCTCACCAATCTTTCACGAAAAACACCTGAAACCACTGACAGTAATTTTCCCCACTTTTTATCTGTGCCTAAATCAAAACATAGATTCCATGAACAAAGCTTCTTTCTTAAAAGTGCACGCCTGTAAAACCGTAAAAACTTCCTCCTTCTCGTGGTAGGTTATCATGGCAAGTCAGTAGCTCTACATCAAACGGTGTGAGTGTGCATATGTTGCATAGAGAGGTAGATTGGCATCAAAACAGTCATATTACATAGTGAGGTGGGAGATATTGTTCTTATAACACCTGTTATCAACGTATAAATTGTATTATGTTGTTTAGCCAGAGGATATGATATCGCCGTATAAACTGAGTCATGTTGTATCAGAGAGTTATCACACGGGTATATATTACAGTTCATATTTACGTAAGGTATTATTTTTTATAAGAAGAATAATATATGCTGCATACCTTTCTTTCTTCAAGAGTCCTTCTATCTTCACTGCTGAGCTCCGTGATGAAACATGAAATGACCAACGCCATAACCAATTGAGACCTCTGTTTTTCCTTCTTTTGTGAAACCAGAGAACAACACTTTATATTTTTATAATATAAATTTATTTCAGTTGTCTCAAATGGTCTTCACAAAGGTCTGCATTTCGTGTCTACGTGCTTATTCTTTACCGCTTCGCTTATTGGCTTGAAGTACGTCTGTTCACTTCCGTGACCAAACTCAAACTCTACTTCTTTCTCTAACCTTCCCGACCTCTTGACCTCTTGGCCTCAGTTCCGTTACGTCATCATTAAAAAGCACATATATCTCAACAAGCGACCTTTTCACGTATGCCTACTCAAGGTCATTTTGTTTATTTAACCTCGCTAATTTATGTAAACATCCTCAGCTAAAACTCATTGCTACACTTTATTCTATAAACAATAAATAACTCCCAATATAAACTATTTTAACACTATCACTGGATAGATAGATATATAGATAGATAGATAGATAGATAGATAGATAGATAGATAGATAGATAGATAGCTAATTAACTTTTAACAATGTTATTATTCCGTATCCTGTATGTCAGTTTCTTATTAAATAGAGTGTTAGGTGAAAGTACAGAATAGTTTACAAAAATGCACAATCGTGCTTGTTGATCCCACCACCACCATCAACGCATGACGTCACTTACGGAAAATGACTCAGCAGTTTTTTGAAATACATGATTTCATTATAATTTTCTTGTATTTTTAATATGGGTACTACACTGTAGACGCACCTTATTTAAAATTCATGCACTCAAAAAATAAATAATTTAAAGTGCAGTTAGTGATTAGACAACACTTGCTTTACAATAAACTAACAAAAAATGGGATTGAGAAACGGATACTTAATGTTAACTAAACAAAAATAGAGATAATAGATGTCAGTTTCTTATTTAATAAATTGTTAGGTGAAAGTACAGAATAGTTTCAATAATACCTCCCCATATTAAGAATGTCTTTCTAAATAATAATATTGTCATTTCAGCACGGTCCGTACCCCCCCGTCTTAAAAATATATATGAAGTAAATTAAATATGAGATCAAAAAAAAAAAGATACATACGTTTGTTTTCATATTTACAAATTTTAAACTGCGAGTAAAATTTACGTATGATTTTATTTTTTTTTTTGTTTTGTTTTTTAATACAAAGATATAAAAAAATGGGTTGGTGTCATCAGTTAAAATTGAAATTTAAAAAAAGCAGCGTTCCAGTCTAACCGAATGTACGCGCATGCGCATACAAAACGAAAATGTCAGCTAATGGTTAATGAACATTTTACATGTAAATTTGTCAATGTCTGTATGCAAGTAAGCAAATATATTCTTCGCTATAAACCACCCTTGATGCATGAATATTATTTCCTGAGAATTTCAGTGCTATGTGACCAGTAGTTAAGAGTTTACCTGTTAGATATTTACACACACATACATCTACTGTTTTATTTATATAGAAAGCCTGCCTTCTTTGCTCATAAATATGAAATTTTCTCATATATCATCAGTTATTATTGAGATAAAGCCTACAATCCTTTGCTCATAGAATGTAATTTGCGTACGTTTATTATTAGAGAACTAGATATACATACGTTCACTTATATAGAGATGAATGGTGTTTTTTGTTTGTTTCTTTTTTGTTGTTTTTTACTTTACTGTTAAAACCCAACGAATCGAAAACAAAATTTGTTTGCGTACACACATTAAAACAAAACGCAGCAAACAGTTTATCTTCGTTGTAAGCGTAAAATACGATGTCAATTTTATTTTGTGGTGGTGTCTATTTACTTTTGTAACGTGTGTGCAGACAAGACTTATTCTGGAGTGAGACAAACGTCCTCGGAAACTTTCAGAAAGTGTGGATAGAAGGCGTGTTTGTTTCTGCATGAGTCTGTTGTTATTTCTTTGCCTTCCACCCCATAAAACAAAGCGGATAGCATGCGTCATCATCGGTTTCGCTATCAGCTGCGTTTCTTTCGCATATTCCTTAACTGTTTCCTGAAAGTAACACCATTTAAACTTGATAAATTGCATATATCAACTAGTGACTAGTGTGTCTGTATCGGAAAAATAGCATTTTAATAATATATATATATATATATATATATATATATATATATATATATATATATATATATATATATATATATATTGTGGAAATGGTAATTAATAAAAACTGAAGAAAGTGCTCAATACTGTTGTAGAGCAAATGTTTCTGCTAAATTACATTATTGTTTCAGCTACCCGGCCGTTGAAACAATAATGTAACTTAACAGAAAGATACAGTAATAAAAAATAAAACGTATATATATATATATATATATATATATATATATATATATATATATATATATATATATATATATATATATATGGCGATTAAGCTACACTGAATATTCCACGTTTTATCCACTCTAGGATTCTTCAGACTTATGCCTAGCTCTACCTACGTATTGAGCACTGTTGAAGTAAATACTTAAAGTTTTCGCATAAATTTATACTTTCATATATTATGTGAGTAAATGAAGTAGTTATATATATATATATATATATATATATATATATATATATATATATATATATATACTGCCCGGGTGTAAAATATGCTTAAATATCATATTTTAATTTGTCTAGATTTCGTATATGTTATTATAGAGTCGTGATTTCAAAAGTGAAAAACAAATTTAGGTGCCATCAGCTAGAATCGAACCTGGCATCCAAAGCTGGTAACTTGACACTGATATAAACCGATTAAAAATTAAAAATAAATTAAGATGAATGTACAAAATGTTTAACGATTTTTTTCAATTTTGACCCATTTCTGATCTCTTAAGAAAAATTTAACCTACTAAAGACCCATAAAAGGACCACCTGTAAAAAATTTAATCATTTGAAGCCCCCAGAACCGCTCTGTGACTTTTAATTCTGAAGGAGATAGAGTTGTAAAATATGGAGACAGACAGTCAGACATACAGACATATAGCCGTTTATTTATATATATATATATATATATATATATATATATATATATATATATATATATATATATATATATATATATATATATTAGTGTTGGGACGATTAATAGGAATCGGGAATCGGAAAAATCGGGCCTTTTGGCTGTATCTGAATCGGTATCGTAATCGGAAAAAGTATATAGTCTAATTTCCGATTCCAAACTGATTCTTTAAAATTGTTAAATAAAAAATGAAACAAGCACAAATTGTTTTTTTTTGGGGGGGGTGAAAATTTTCCTTCGCAACATAGGACTGAGAAGGGCCACAGAATGAGTTATAAATCTCATTTACAGATTTAACATTAATTGGCAGAGTTTAATTTATTTTATTTATTGGTCACTTATGACTTGCGTATTCTTTTGTAATGGTTTCGCATCTAATCGCTAAAAGTTCCATGTGCCCTCATGCCAGGAAGTTCATATGATTATTATCAAGTTTTAAATGTTCTGGACGGAGGGGTGTAAATTTCGTTGGTGTCAGCTGTACATTAGGATGTTTGTCATCGGCTTCTTCTGAAATAATCAAAGTTTTATGGCATCTTTTTGAACACAAGGAAATCCTCTCCAAACCTAATTTAATTTTTTATTAGTTTTTTATTGTAAGCAAAATAAATATTTTAGAGTTCACTTGCCTATTCAATATCACAGATTAAAAAAAACTTTTCGCACCGCTTTGATAAATGGCTGGGGTTTTTTTACATGGAGGTCACCACTTATCCAGGCCCGGAGGCACTCGGGAATAAGGGTTATTGCGTGTATAGTAATCAATGGGATAGTATCGTAGTAATCGTTAGTATTGGAGATTTGATAAAGTGTCTTACTTAAGGGGCGATTCGTCAGGAATTTGTTTATGTTGAACTTGAAGACATCTAAGTTGTAGTCAGGTGGGAAACAGGCAAACGAAAGAGAGTTCCACAGGCGTGCACTTCTAAGAAAGAAACTTTGTTCATGGAATATCCGTTTTGATTTTGGCACACATAAAGAGCGGGGAAAATTAATTAGCCTATCAGAGAGAAATGATTTAATAATTGAGAAAACATTTCCGGTTATACCGTAACTGGAAATCTTGTGAAGTAGGCCTTTATGCCATACCTTATCGAAAGCCTTTGATATGTCAAGAGCAATTGCCCTAGAAATGAAGCCTTTGTCGAGAGATTAACTAATCATATGAGATATAACTGTAAGCACATCTGCTGTAGATTTAGCAGAACGAAAACCATATTGCATGTCACTAAGAAGGTTATTTCTGCTGAGGTAATTGAATACTTCTCTATTTAATATGGATTCCAGCAGCTTACTCATGACACACAGGAGACTTATTGGTCTGTACTGAGAGGGAGATGACATCACCTGAATTCTTAAATACAGGGCATACTGATGAGGTCTTCCAGGTTGTTGGAAAGCACTTCTCCTTAAGGCAATGCTTAAACAGTTTTGTAAGTATGGGGGCAAGTTCTGGTTGAAGCTTTTTCAACACTATAATTGGAATGCCGTCAGGGCCAGTTGTTCTACTGGAATCAAGATTCTTGCTTAGCTTGGCAACCTCACGCACAGATATGTGTATGTTGCATAGCGTGTTGTTTGTTACAGGAGGAAATTCGAGGAGTCGATGGCATTCGTCGCATTGCGTCTATTAGAGACGTCGGACTTTAATATCAAAGATTTAATACTCTTAGAATTGCTTTCTGGTGCTGGTTTTGTATGATCAGCATATCCTTTGAAATATTTCATGTTTCTTTATATTTTGTTTGGTTTCGCTTTCGATTATAGGTGAAGGAACTCAAGCTGATGCATCAAAGTCATATGGATATTTTTTTTTTTTTTTGAAAACGTAAATTTTTTATATATAAAAATCGATACAACATTAACTCTATAATAATATATACGAAATCTGCAAGAATTCAAATATCATATTTAAGCGTACTTTATGACTTGGATACGCCGGGCGTCCTTGCTAGCTTAGATAAAAACTTTTGCAATTTTAGCAAGAATAACAATAATATCAGAGCATCTCTATTTACGCCATGAATACCAACATCAATATATTACATATGAATGAGTCCCTTGTGGAATTTCCAAAGGTCCCGCTAGTTGTTATCATCTGCATCTCGTTTTTGTTTTTTTGTTTTGTTTTTGTTTTTTTACAGCAAAGCAAATCAATTTAATAAATCACAAAATTTATATAATTAAAATAAAATTTAAACATTCATAGAAAGAAGGCACATAATAGTTAACGAAGCCCAACTCCCTCTCCTTGTTAATGGTTTTCTAAATAGTAACATTATTATTTAGAAATTCATTTGTTAATATTTTGTTCTTACATCGTTTTCTCATTTTACATACCAATCGTCGACTATTTTCAACTGTTTCTGAAAACTTTCCAGTATCATGTTGTATACTAACGACGAACTGATGCAATTTGGCTTTGGTTAAAATCAAAACAAACCTTTCATTGTTTTTCGATTTGCAGTACATTTGAAAGGAAAACATTTGAGAAAAAATATACCCGGAAATTACCCAGGAATATATGTAATAATGTGAAAATTTATGAAAAAAAAATAAAAAAAAAATAAACGAATATCTAATTAAATATTTATAAATATTAAAAGAATCGGGATCGGGAATCGAATCGGAGTCGGAAATTTGGAATAGAATCGGTAATTGGATCGGAACCGGGAAAAATCGTCCCACCACTAATATATATATATATATATATATATATATATATATATATATATATATATATATATATATATATATATTAACACTAGTTTAAAAAATAAAAAAACACTATATACACTAATATATATATATATATATATATATATATATATATATATATATATATATATATATTAGTGATAAGACGATTCCAAAAATTTCCCGATTCTGATACTATTACCGATTCTGCTACTTTGTTTACAATATATATATTACAGAAGATCAGAACAACATTATTGGCGTCGGTTTCAAATTCGACAAAAGGGAACAACGCGTAATCGTCCTTTCTGTACGATCCTCAGCCTCCATTGTGACCGATTGTTTAAGAAAAAAATGCGTTCTTATTTTTATTTATTTTTTTAAATGTTTCTTAATAATCTAGCACTCTGCTGTAATTCTCCTCCACTGATCTTACAAAGAAATTTATATACACACACAGGTATATTAATGAAGAGTTTTAAAATGTATTATAAACATGCTTTTAATACCAAAAATTTATGCATAATATAGCGACTAGAAAATTTTTCTAGCTGAAATAAAGTGAAGATACATTGGATTTTTCCAATAAACTATTATTCCAGTCAGAAAGAAAATAAGTTGATTTGGGTAATAATAATCAACTTCAAGTAATCGCAATAAAATTATTATAATATATAGCTATAGTAATATATATATATATATATATATATATATATATATATATATATATATATATATAAGAACAAGTAATAAAACATGTTAAAACCACTTTAAAAAAGAGTTAAAAACAAATTTAATTTTAAAAAGTAAACACTAAATAATCCGCGGAGTTTCGAAAAAATACTTTCCTTCTCATCAGAGGGTAGGATTTAACAAAATGCGTGATCGGATTTTGCTTGCAAATGTATTTGATGAAACTACAAGTAAGTCATAGATCTTACTTGATAACAAAAAATGAAGCAGAGGGAATAGGGTGAATAAAAAAGTGATTTTATATATATATATATATATATATATATATATATCTTAACTAACAATACTAAAATTCGATACTTTAACAAGTGCACACGAAGACGAAAATTACTAGAAGCAATACTAATTAAAAAAAACTACAGCTCCTTGTTAACCGGATCTCATTTAATATCGGGACAAATATATTAACCGTATTTAACAAGCAGCAATAAATAAATAACTAAATAAATAAAATACAAAATAAGAAAATTAAAATTAAAAACAAGTAATTCGTCCCTACCCATCCTGCGCCCACCTTTATAACCAATATAAAAAAATAGAACTAACTGTAAATACACAAACCCTTGATAAAGGAAATGACAATAACAATCGCTCCTGACGACGATCGGATGTACCGATTGAAAACGCTTGAGAAGAATATGGCCGAACAACAGCTAGTGGGCGCCATAATATACAACAGGCCAGGCAAAAAAAAAAAAAAAAACGCTCGGCGAATTGAAAAGTTATCCAACAAAATCGGAAAAAAGAAATCAGTCGTGTTCAATCAGACGTGCTTGAATAATGACTTGCTGCCAAAATACACGCGCGCGCGCATGGGACGATTCCAATATTTTCCCGATTCCGGTACAATTACAGATTTTGTACGAAATTCCTAATTAAGATACAATTACCGATTCCGATTCTGTATAAATCTCTATATATTTAAATATAGATGTGTTATTGATTTCGATTATCGTAAAAACACATGTTGAATGTGCAGATATTTTCTCATACGTAAAAAGTATATTTGTGAGGATGATCTGTGGGTTGTAGTTTCACTAATATTTTAAAATCAATAAATATTTAACGTTGGAAGATTTTGTTTTGAACAAAATCAACTAAAAAAAGATAATTAAAGGAATCGTTGTCCTTTGTAATGGTGTATATAACTGTTTACAAATATACATCATAATTGTCGATACAGTCAACAAGGCATATAACATTTTATCAACAAACATTTCCTTGACAACAAAGGGACGGAACATCTTCTGGGGAATTATATCCTGCCAAACAGGAAAACATTACCTTCATTCCTCTGTGGATCTTAGTTGACGAACCGGCCAAAGTTGAAATGAAAATTTATCAAAAGAAACGATCAAAAAGTTCCGATTATATTTTCGGACTGCTTTTATTCCAAACTAGCGGGGGGTACCCGGCGTTGCCCGGGTGTTTGTAGGTGTGTGCGATTTTGGGTAAATGAAGAGAAAAATCGTTGGCCGGGTGTCCCGGGTGTTTGTTTAAAAAAAAAAGCCTTGACGCACAGTTGGAAAATAATAAAGTGTGAAAAAAAAAACGTGCGACGTTTAACGGCAGGTGCCCGTTAATGACGTCAACTTTGTATGCGAGACAGTGTTTTATTTACCGCGAGTCTATTCGCTTCTTTTTTTATACGAAAAAGCTTAAGCTTAATGCACATGCGGCGATCGAAGATTGTTGGATATTTATCTTTTCAAAGTCGGGCAAATTAAATAGACAGGCGACCGCGGTTGTTAACTCGTATATATTATCATTTAGGCGCGATATAAAAGTTTTAAGAAATTGTGAGGCGACCGATCGGTTCTCGGAAAAAAGCCTTTCTTGGACATACACCAAAACGCACGCACGCACGCACGCACACACACACACACACACACACACACACACACACACACACAAAACATTTTCGCTTTTATATTTATAGATGTTTTCTTGTTGAAAGATTGCACGCATCTTTACATTCTGCATTTCCCCGGTACAGGGCCATTATAGGCCCTGTCTCCAACGTCCCACTCTCTCCGTCCATCTCCCTCTCTGTAGTTTTCTGTCTTCTAACTCCTAAGTTTGCTTGTATATATTCAAATTAAACTTTTCTATGACGTAATTCAGCTCACAACTTTTTAAAATGTGACTTTGAATCACGATTTTTTAGCCAAATTGTTATGTCCACCAAATTCTTTCCTTGTTTATTGTTTCGAAGTTAATCTAAATATTTTACTAAACATTCCTTTCTTACAAAACATTCTCTCTGCATAACTTTTTCTACATAACAGTTAACAACATAATAATAATGTTCGTTATCTAACATTTTACCTTTGGAATAAAATAGTCGATTTCCTAAATCGACTATCAAAAAGGAAACTTAATTTCGCCTTGGCAAAATCTAACATCGTTTTTGGCATCGGAAAATAGGCACAGACTATTTCTAATTTCTATACCGATTCCGATACTCCAAATAAGTATCGATTTTCCTGATTTTCTATCCCGATTCTGATTAATAGTCCTAACACTAATATATATATATATATATATATATATATATATATATATATATATATATGAATATAATATATGTATGTACAATGTGAAACGATCAATTTGTCACCCTAAAGAAAACAACATTACAACTTTATTTTAAAACTTTTATTGAAAAAAATCAATTTAGGTAACTTGATCATGTAGCAGAGCTGACATCAAATTAATGTAGACACGATGCAGGCCAAGAACTGGGAGCATGCCTTTTCAACAAGCGCCGGCGGGAGCGCAGCGAATACTCGGCAGATGGCGGCGATCAGGCTGGCTTTGGTGTTGTGGGAGGTAACGTTGGTGATTTTCTCGATGCATGACCAAACGAAGTAGTCCAGTGGATTCAGGTCGAACCAAGCCAGGATATCTTTGGATTTCTGAGCCGGCGTCGAGTCCTGCTGCTATACCCAAGGTTTGCCAGTAGCCACCTGATTGCACCAGGGAATCACCACACTCTTCAGCACATTAAGGTACACTTTTGTGCTGATTTTCAAGCCGATTTCGAAGATGTAAGGTGATATGATGTGGCTCTCACTTGAAATCACACCAAAGACAATTATGGTGGCCGAAAACTTCGTTAAACTGTGCTATCAAGCATTGAATCGTCCAGATTTGAATTTTGAGGATGCTGGCAATGGTTCTGTTGTCATAACTTAGATCGGTAGAGAGCATGAGTTGTACAGCGGCGCATCCCCGATCTCGGTCGTTGAACATTGTGTCATTTTCAGATATGATAGAAGGCTACTATCGCTCTTATGATTTGTACACAACTGGCCAACTAGTAGATGGTTTGCAAAAGAAAAAGGAAACCGGTTTTTGTCAAACGGAAATGGAATCATGTCGTCTTTTCTAGGGAAACAATTTTATCGCTCCATCCCATATATATATGTGTGTGTGTGTGTGTGTGTGTGTGTGCGCGCGCGTGTGTGTGTGTGTGTGTGTGTGTGTGTGCGTGTGTGTGTGTGTGTGTGTGTTATACATATACTAGCTGTAGACCCGATGCTATCCGGGATTAAATGAAGATCAACTAATATTCCACGATTCTATATTTTATTTTCATCGAAATCGATGAAATCGCCCTTTTTGAATTAAATTGATTGTCTACTCTAGTTAGTGTAACGGGTGAAAGATTCACATACCTTCTTGCAGTGACTTAGTTCACAATACATTGTAGTCTACATTGCACTGTAGAGAATCTGCTGTTGATTTTATAGAATTATTTTTAAATGATTGCTTCACTTAAAGTTTAATATGCCACAAACTGATGCTTTTATTAATTTTTTTTACATAATCACTTGAATTAAAGTTAAACGTACGAAAGTCAAGTATCATGATTCCATTGTGTTCTAAAAGACATTCAGACCGAACGCGCCCATGTCTTATAAAAGAATCTATAGTTGATTTTATAGGCTGGGCCTTTATGCTTGTGCGTTGATAAAAATTCTCAAATGCGCTTGTGATCTTAGGTTGTATAAAAGTGTTTATTTTGGTCAAAATCGAACTTCTTTCTTTTAATCGGATTTTTCCGATTATCGATTTTCAATACTTATCGAACGCATTCCGATATAAAACCTACGTAAGAATACTCCCAGACACATGAAGTACCTTCCCGTGTAACTTAAAAAAAATTAGCCCTTCCACATCCGAGTCCATAGGAAACGAACTCACACACATACACACACACAAACACAGATAACGTTCTTTATATATATCTGTGTGTGTGTGTGTGTGTGTGTGTGTGTGTGTGTGTGTGTGTGTGTGTGTGTGTGTGTGTGCATAATTGATTTCGCAATCCAACAGGGTGAAATTTCTCTCTTCTTCACAGCCTTTTTGAGCACGGAACAGATGTTATTAGCCGGTCTCTACATTATTGTTATGTTTATGGTATGTGGGCGACAGAGTTTCAATGCCGTGCCCTTGATCTCTCCAGTAAAACATTTGAAGCAAGAACTCGCTTAGCTACAACCACGGCAATAACCTTTCTTTTCTCCCCTCCCCCCCCCCCCGTTTACCAAAAAACAAATGGAATGTTCACGAACAAAGTTTCTTTCCTAGAGTATTCCTTATGTGGAACAAAATGCAATGGCGGTGCTTTCCAACCGACTAAACCATTGTTGTCTTCAAGTTTAATGTAAACAAATACTTGTTAAGTCATCATCTTGAATACTCGCTTTCTCGGAAGTAAATCTTCTTCCCATTTCTGCCCATCGTTTCCAATCATCCTATGGTGGCGTTCGTCATCCACCTGACGATCTCTTTAACTATTATCCTCTAGTGGCTTTCGGCCTTAATAAGTCATTGTCCCCCATTAGTAAAAACGCAATTATTTCATTGCTCCGTGACTTACAACAGTCATAGTTATTGCCAGTAAAAAGAAGAGATTTCTTGTGTTACTTAGAAAACATTGTATCTCCCTTCCTCCAACAATAGAAATGTGGGACACAAATGTCGAAAGGGGGAGAACTGAAAAAACAGTAGCCAAGAGGAAGAGAACTTTAGCCTACAGACATCTCCGGAGCAGCCCCGTCAGCATTCCACTGTAGGAGCGCCTCAGGCGATTAAAAATAAACTAATACTTTTTCAGAGAATGTAGGGTGGATTTTCGAGAACTGCACACAACCCTACCTCAGTTTGATATAAAAAAAAAAATGCCCGCCCAACTCAAATGGACCAAATTCTGCCAGACTTTTTATGAAAAAAAATACACAACCACAGTTCTTGTTTACAAACATTACAAATACTTTTAGTCAGCTGATGCTGATATGTTCCACTTGATGGATAAATAGATACACATAGTAACAAAAGCAAGCATATATTTTCATTACGAATTGTCAATAATCATGATACTGACAAAGAAGGTACACTGTAACATTTAACAATTTTACTATAGGTGTTTTGTCATTTTTGTGTTTGAGTTGGGGTTTTTTTGGTTTGGTCGTCTCCTACTTCTTTCCCCGTCTTCTTTTGCAATGAACGACGCGCTGGAATCTGTCTGACTCCCCACTCAAGAAAATTCATCACCTTTAATGGCCCCAGAGGCTTACACATATGCAAATGAGTAACGGACCTCGCTTTGGGTTCAGTCGCTGGCCATGACGTTCACCTTGTCACGCCTTGTCTACAATCCCCCATTAATTTGCAGAAGTGTTGGAGCAGTGAAGGGTAGTCTTTGTAACTTTCATTATTAAACAAAGATGGCCGTAAAAATTGGGTTTAAACTTTATTGCCATTTTTTTCCATGTAGAACTCATCAACTTCCGTGTTTTCTATCGCATATAATTTTTCCAGGTATATTACAAGATAGCAAGACAACTATTGCGTAAAAGACACTCGTTAGCTCTTTGGTAATTATTTCTGTCCTGTTATTAACTATACTAGTGTCATTGCTTTTAGTATTTTGTTGTGGTATTTTACGATTATTGTTACTACTAATTGCCAATGTATATTTAAAATACTATTCACTCTACGTACACAATAAACATATTGTTATGTAAACATAGATAAATAAAACCAAACTGATTTATTTTACACAATTTGATTTTATAATTATATACGCTTGAAAAAAAACAACAGATGTCGACTTGGCTAGATTTTAGATAAAAGTATCTCTCAATTAGCTGGCATTTCGTTTTGTTTTTGGTTTTTGTTTGTGTGTTTTTTCTTAATGTGTATATTTTCTTGCCACTCCTAAAGGGGGTGACTCATATACGCCCGAATGTTTTCTATTGCGATTGGCAGAACAGACCACAAATGGCAAAGACGTCACCCGACAATTAATTAGTATAGACATTAAATAAAACATCTTTTAGATTTTTTTTTCCGTGACTAAAAGTTATGGTCAATTAACGCTGATCCTACGTTAGCATGATGTTCAAAACAGAAATGGTAAGCTCTTTCAAGACTTTATCACTGGAAATGGTC
Source organism: Euprymna scolopes (assembly GCF_053919585.1). NCBI lineage: Eukaryota > Metazoa > Mollusca > Cephalopoda > Sepiida > Sepiolidae > Euprymna > Euprymna scolopes. The sequence goes on along the minus strand of NC_136483.1, from coordinate 107,095,236 downwards.
TCATATGTCTAAACATTAGGGAATAAAAGCGCCATGGCAAGGTTTAGAGATGCCTGTATGCAAATGGTGCACGACTCAATTGGATTACTTGTTATATACAGCACAATCGTGTTGCCACACAAGTTCCCGCTTGATTATATAAGTTAAGCGACGTTGAACCTGGCCAGTACAATATGGATGGCCATTATGAAATATCAGGCGCTGCATTGAGGAGTATGTCGACACCAGTCTGCAAGAACTGCAAAAACCTAACGTCGTCATATCCTTTAACGGCGATATACAAACGACTGGGGACTACTTGTGAATTGGATATCCCATGAAACTTCCTCCTTCAGAGAAAGCCGTTTCAACTCGCCTTGGTTACATGTCCCTTCGGTAAACCTCCGTGTTAAAAGTTGGTTCGATATTTTTCTTCAAATTATTAAATGAAACAACTTCATTTATTTGATTTGATTTGATTTTGTATGAATTTTTTTTCCAACTTTATTAATTTTTATAGTGTATTTTTAAAACCAAAACCTAACAAAAAGGATTTTTTTGCATTTGTTGAAATTTGAGGTATTTACTATATGGCTGTCTCCCTGTTTGCTTTAGAATGCAATTAATTTTCGGAACCTTTAACAGCTGTTGGGACCGAGGTTGAATTCATCCTGTTTTTGTAATTGTATGATTTACTATCGTCTGTCTTTTACATTTTTCTCTGCTTTAAAATCGTAAACTACTTCGGTCATTTTAAGTTTCTTTACAAATTTTACGAACAAGTACGTCATATTTGCAGATGTAATATATATATATATATATATATATATATATATATATATATATATATATAGAGAGAGAGAGAGAGAGAGAGAGAGAGAGAGAGAGAAAGAGAGAGAGAGAGAGAGAGAGAAAGAGAGAACCATTGTTTGAAAAGTACTCGATATTAAGAATTTAGGACTTAACGGTAACAGTGCTAATGTTTTAGTCGAGCCATGTTACCGGACATTAAAACATCATTCAAACTAGGAACGTTCCGGGTGTTATCTCCATCATGACGCGTAAGAAGAAGATAAAACACTGTCTGTATTTTTTTTTTTTTTTGAAGATGAATATTTTATTATTCGGAAATTTGAATAAAAAAAATCAATTTTATTTTAATAAATAGAAATGATCATTAAAATCAATTTTGCACTCGTCTGCCCTTTCAACCGTTAAATCCTAAAGTATCTCTTCTCTCTCTCTCTCTCTCTCTCTCTCTCTCTCTCTTTCTCTCTCTCTCTCTCTCTCTCTCTCTCTATATATATATATATATATATTATAAACAATACAATAAGTGTATTTTTATTTAAGCTTTTGCAGATTTTACACATCATAGTTTCTTTTTTTTTACTTGGAAGTTACCACTTATCAAGGCCCAAAGTCTATATATATATATATATATATATATATATATATATATATATATATAATAGTACAGAAGTTCAGAAAAACATTGGTACCGTCGGTTTCAAGCCCAACATAAAGGGGGCCAGTTAATGGTAAAACGTAAATGACGTTAGGCTCTCGTCAGCAATAAGCTCTTATATCGAAAAAAGTTTTTCTTTGTAATCGAGCACTTTGCTGGAATTCTTTCCCCAAAAAAACACCTTAAATTGGTTCGCGTAATGTAAAATAAATTCGTTTCCGAACATCGATCTCACTATTCGATATTTTAGCATATTACTGTATCATTAAGAGATGGATGGCAGGGGTTTTACCATTTCATTAAAATGTATGACGAAGGCCACCTATTTACACTGTGGTAATTTATTTATTAAGATATATAGTTTTACAATTACCAATTTATATGGATGCGCATTATATTACTGCGAGACATTTTGCTCGTTTAAAATGGACAAAAGTTATAGCCCGTTTACTTAAAATGCCAAATTGATAGTTTAATATGATTAATTTTTGCTCTTTTTTTTTACAATAGAGTCAACACTTATCAAGGTCCGGGAGTCACTCGAGGATAAGGTTTAATGAGTGTACGGTAATCAATGGGGCAATAGCGTAGTAATCGTTTGTAGTGGAAATTTGGTATAATTTGATTATTTAAGAGGACGGTTTAACAAGAGCTTGTTTACGTTGGACTTGAAGACGACCATATTATAGTTAGAAAGCAGACCAGTGGAACATTGTTTTGTATTAAATACTAATCCCTATTACCGTCGTATCAATAATCTACCTATGCATCAAACGTGTACCATAATACTTCGCAAAAACACAAAAACAAAAGTCCATACAAATTTTCAGACAAATCGTCTCAGTAGTTTCTGAAAAAACTTCTAGAGTAATTGTGGTACTATGGTGATTGATCCCTACTAACCTCTACTAATCCTAAACCGTGCATCGAATGGATACCATAATATTTAGCTCGTTGCACCTTATTATAACAAAAGTCCATACAAAATTTCAACCCGATCGAGTCAGTAGTTTTATAAAAGAGCAACAGGCAAACAGATAGACAGAGAAATATATTATAGAATCAATCAAATTTTAAAGCATAAATATTCATAAAGATTCCTTTAGTGAACTTCAGCAGTAGTTGTACTTTATAAACTTCATATAAATTAAATAACTATAATTTAATAAAATTCATCTAAAAATAAATAAGTATAATTTATTAACCTCATCTAAAAATAAATAATTGCAATTTTTATTAATCTCAAATAAAAACAAATAATTATAATTGTATTAACTTCATCTAAAAATAGTTATAATTTTATTAACTTAATTTAAAATTAAAGAACTATAATTTAATTAACTTCATCTAGAAATAAATAATTATAATTTATTAACCTCATCTAAAAATAAACAATTGGTATTTTATTAACCTCATCCAAAATAAATATATATAATTTTATTAACTTCATCTGAAAATAAATATTTTTGATTTTATTGGTTTCATCTAAAAATAAATAATTATGATTTTTAACTTCATTTAAAAATAAATAAATAATTATAAGTTTTTAACTTCATCTAAAAATAATTATTTATAATTTTATTAGTTTCATCTAAAATTTAATAACTATAATTTTATTGACTTCATATAAAATAAATAATCATAATTTTATGAACTTCATCTAAAATTTGATAACTATATATATATATCATCTATTAACTTCCTCTAAAATTTGATAAATATAATTTTATTAACTTCATCTAAAAATAGTATAATTTTATTAAATTCATCTAAAAATAAAATAGTATAATTTTATTAACTTCATCTAAAAATAGTATAATTTTATTAAATTCATCTAAAAATAGTATAATTTTATTAAATTCATCTAAAAATAAAATAGTATAATTTTATTAACTTCATCTAAAAATAGTATAATTTTATTAACTTCATCTAAAAATAGTATAATTTTATTAACTTCATCTAAAAATAGTATAATTTTATTAACTTCATCTAAAAATAGTATAATTTTATTAACTTCATCTAAAAATAAAATAGTATAATTTTATTAACTTCATCTAAACTTTGATAACTATAATTATAATTTTATTAACTTCATCTAAAAATAAATTATTATAATTGTATCAACCCAATCTAAAAATAATTATCTGTAATTTTTTCACTTCATCTTAAAATAAATAATAATTTTATTGACGTCATCCAAAAATAAATAACTATAATTTCATTTACGTCATCGAAAAATTATTGACTATCATTTTATTAACTTCAACAAAATTAGGAAATGGGTTCATATGACCAACTGGTGGGTCTTTTACTTTTTCTTATTATTTTTGCCGTTTTTACCGAGCCTTTAAAGAACCCTATATAATGGCCATAAAATCAACCTTAAGAGAAATACGATCGGGACAGTCGAGTTGCATGTTTCCCTTACCGTTACTAACAGAAAAAAAACTCTCCTCGAAAAGTGTCGACAATCCATTTCCAGATATTATTAATGAGATCTTTGCTTTCGAAACGGACCGCAATGTTTTCTAGGTGGTGTCATTAAAGAATCAAATGAACGAGAACGGATGTCGTAATATTTCGGTGCAAATAACTGAAGATCTGGAAAGTAGGCGAGATGAGCCATAGGAAAAGCGGAAGTAAAAACAGGTTGACGATGAGGAGTGGTTCAAAGACACGAAGTATATCTAATTTTTCTTTATTATTGCTAGACCATGTTCTTTGTAAGAATAAAAAAACCTATTTCGCTTTGAGTTTTCCATTACTTATTCCATACATAAAAATCTGTCTGATTCGCAAATTTAGACCTAAATAGCATCATATTTAAAAATGGATATTTTATTCTGCTTTTAGAAATTATATTTATTATTGTTGTCCCATATTATTTCCAAGAAACAAAACGTACATTTTTTTTTTCATTTTTTTTTTTAATCTTATCTGGAGGATTGGTAAAATAGATACAATTTTCAATGATAACCTAATAAGAAAATATCAGCTTATGTAATCAATAAATAGCAGTTAACTATTTACCTATCAATTTAAATATCAAATTAATTATTATATTTGTTTTTTATAAGCAGCAGCATAGACATTTCCTATAATAAATGCTATATGATTTTCCGTTATAACAACTATATAAACGGTTCATCTGGAATAATGTAATCGGTAATAATTGCCAATGGTGGAGCACTTTTCCAGTTTTCTATAAGTCCAATTTAATAAATATTAGCGATAATTAAAAAGCGTTATTCAATATACAATATTACAAAGATATAATAGTAAGTTAATGCCAATAAAAATAATTGATTTCTTTCTGCACCTGGGTTGTGTCCTATGAATAACCCTTCATACGCATTCAGCCATTCCGACCTTTGGTTATTTTATTACTAGTTGATATTTCCAACCGGCAATTGAGTCGCAAATTTCGTTACTTGAAACACACTTAAATAATAAACATTTAATTCGCAATGGTTTCTTAGCGCCAGACAAAAACTTTCGTATTTATATATATATATATATATATATATATATATATATATATATAGAGAGAGAGAGAGAGAGAGAGAGAGAGAGAGAGAGAGAGAGAATAAATGACAAAAACTTTATATTCCAAAATACATGATGTTGACAATTTTGAATTTTATTCCTTTACATCAACTGATTTGTACAGTTTTTGACAGTATCTGTTTCGTAGCGCAAAATCAATCACTTAATTATTATATCAATTAGTGAATCTATTATGCCCTTAACTTATCTGAAGAAATCCCAGTAATGAATTCATCAAAAAGAATTAAAATAAGATATGATATGGTGAGAAGCTGTAGTTACCTTTATATTTTTCAATTACGCCATCTTGGATTTTCTTTACAGATACTGTCAAGAACTGTAAGGATCAGTTGATGTAAAAGAAATAAAATACAAAATTGTTCAATTGGAATATAAAGTTTTTGTCATTTATTCTATATATTGCTCTGTACTCACATTGAGCTTCTTATATTAGGATTGATATATAATAAGAAAAATATATTTCTACAGAAATATATATATATATATATATAATTACCATTTAGCCATAAAAAGAAATAAACATTAACAGTTTGTAATTTAAATTCAAATTTATTTATCTTTAACTAAGAAAGAAAAAATCTATGCACCTGGGCAATGGTGTATGTATGTGTGTGTGGAGGGGGGCTTGTTTAAATTAAATTTAGAAACTGGTGGCAATTTGTTTTGGGGTTTTTTTGTGTTTTTGTTGTTGTTGTTTTTTAATGGCTGAAATGGAACAGTTAAGCACCGTTTTTCTACATCATACTCATCATTGAATTTTAACTCAATTGAAGAAAATATGTCACCACTAACAATATATATTTATACACACACGTATATATATATATATATATATATATATATATATATATATATATATATATATATATATATATATATATATATATATACTAGCAAAAGGTTCAAAAACAGCCTACAGAAAATGGACTCTGATTTATGAAAGTACTAGCGGGGGTACCCGGCGTTGCCCGAGTGTTTCGAGGTATATGTGGTCTTAAATATAAAAGAAACCGGGGGGGGTAAAAAGTTTTGGTAAGTTGGTAGGATCGAACCCGAAGCCCTGAGACGAAGTTGGAAAATAAAATGTGAAAAAAAAATGAACCGTTCGGCCAGCCAGAATGAGTTACTGAAAGATGTTTGAATTTATTTAAGTAAGAACAAAATTGACAGGTACCCGCACGGAAGTCGTAGAGTTAAGATTTTGTGCGAGCGTTACGACGTCGACGTAAGCAATAGGTATTCAGCAGTTGTTTTTAATGAGTTCAATGACCAGGTTTGTTTGTTATAAGCGAAGTAAAAAAGAAAACATAAAAACGAACGTTAAAACTTAAGCGGGGGGGTAATCAAAACATCGAAAAAAAACACAAAAAACTAACGTAAGGCAAACGAACGATGTTAAACGTAAAAATCTGAAAAACAAAAACAAAAAAGAAAACAGAAAAACGAACGTAAAAAAAACGTGAAAAATGGCTTAAATAAGCCTGTTTCGATTAAAATTTATAAAATCGGTAGGTACCTGGGTGTTTTTGGGTGTGTAGTCGGGGTGGATTAGCGAAGTAAAAAAAAAAACAGAAAAACGAACGTTACGTGAAAAATGGCTTAAATAACACTGGTTCAATATTTAAATTTAAAAAAATCGAAAAAAAAGACCTCTCACACTATGCTTCGACCCCAAAACGTTTAGATAATGACCCAACGCAGTAACCAACTGAGCTAATACGACGTACATGTAATTTAGTCAGTTCTTCAACTATTTAAAGTAAATCAGGTCATAACGTCATCTGACGCATGCGTAGAACCGGTCGTCGTCACAAGAGGACCGTTTTTGTTGACACCCCCCTGTCGAAAATTGTCGATTTCGGGATGAAAAAATTAACGTTTTTGGCCAATTTTTCGATATTTTTCGGGCGAAGGATGGAGCTTCAATATGATATCGAGTTTGTTCATTTTTGTTCTGTCTGTCGAAAGATTTTAGCAGACACACAAACATACACATATACATACATACATACATGCATACATTTTCGCTTATATATATATATATATATATATATATATATATATATATATATATATATATATATATATATATATATATGATAGGTTATGAAAAGGAAGGGTTGTAAAGAGATAGCTTCGAATTTCGGGGTATCAAAACCAAAGAAAAATATGATGAAAATAAAAATAAAATTGATAAACCCCATAATTTATTATACCATACCTGTTCACACTGAAACACTTATCACAATATTCTGTGGATCTATATTTTAAAAAAAAAACTTGTTAAACTTTGTGACATGTTTCCATTCTATGGAGGTCAGGCGCGAACGAACACCCTATAATGTTATTATACCATATTTCTTCAAACTGCAACATAATTATCAAAGTATACTTACGCAGATAGATATAAAAGTCTTTATTAAAGTTTGTGCCTATTTCCATTCTATGGAGGCCAGGCTCGAACTCAGACCTACAATTTTATTATACCATCCCTATTTAAGTTAAAACTTACTTATCAAAGTATTCTTGTGTACATCTATATCAAAAACACTTGTAAAGGTTTTTTTTTAATTTTTTATTTCCATACTTTGTGGACCAGGCGCGAACGCAGACCCCCACAATTTTAATGAACCACCGTTCTGCCAGATCAAACATACACATTCCTGTGTCTCGATACGTCTTCTATCATTATATGTAATCAGTTTTTTTTTTTAAATAGTCAACTATATAGGAGCCTATTCGTGACCAGACACACACACACACACACACACACACATTCAGCTTTATATATATATACCTACACGTGTGTGGAGGGTGCATGTGTTTATAAATAACACCAGACATTAATCTATCATGAACTGTTTAAAAATAGTTTGTGTTACTCATAACATCCGTTGAAAAGTAGATCCCATTCCTTATTCTGTTAAGTACGTTGTGTTGGATTCGACTATATATATATTCCCGTGAAATTACTTTTTTCTTCGCCCTATTCCTTCTGCTTCACTTTTTTTTATTAAGTAAGATCTTTGACTTACTTGTAGTTTCATCAAATACTTTTAATCCGATCCCGCATTTTGCTAAATCCTATCCTCTGATGAGAAGGAAAGTATGTCTTCGATCCATATAGCTTTAAGTAAAATAGAAAAGAGAAAGATCAATTCCACAAAAGGAGACTTATCCGGATAATGCTAAGCTCAACAATAATTATTGGAACTTATACAATAGGACAAAAAGAGAATGAAATGAAGACATAAAACTATATATAGGTAGATATAGAATGGATCATTTATTGAATAATGGAATACAGGCAAACTTTGGGGGATAGAAGGGACTCTTTATGCCAGGGCATTTCGAAGCCTAACGCTTCTCATCAGAAGAGTAGAGAAGGTGCTAAGTAGCATGGGGGAGATGCGGCGTCTAGCGTAAGGTTCGTTAGGGATGAAAAAGATTAAGAGGAATTATAGGGTGTTGGGAGAAGCTTTAATGAATTCTAAATAAATAAGGAGAAGCTTATCATATATAGTATGATATATAAGAATATAAATTGTCTTTAACATAGTATTGAGATTACAATCTGAACAACTGACCACAGAGCAGATAGGTATAAGCTCCACACAACCTGAACATAGAAACTCAGACCACCCCCAGATAAATGAAGAACCTTTAGATACACCACGCATAAGCCCTATAATATATACCTACATAGGATTATCCTCCTTCCCGATAAAGGCCAGAATTGCAAACCATCTACAATCATTCTCAAAGGAGAACCCTAAAACAAAAACTACCCTATCTAACCTAGTTAGAAACCTGAAACAAAACAAAATAGGCTTTACATTAAAATGGAAAATACTAAGAAAATCCAAGTCATACAGCCCAGGATCTAAATACTGCATCCTATGTAACGCAGAGGCGACCGAGATTATAACGGCGCCTAAAAAAAATTAAACATCCTCAATTCAAAACAAGAGATAATTTGCAGTTGCGGGCACAAGAGAAAGTTCAAACACGTAAATGCAATTAACCTCACTGAAAATGCACCACCGGACAGGAACTAGATTATTGCGCTTCCTCGCCATCCATAAAATGCAACAATATCCATCACTAACCGTTTCCTCTAGTATAGAACTATTGGACAACACTCCAAACTGATTTTTTAAACCACCTATAATCTCCCACAATCTGAAAAAATCGCCATAAAAAGCTTAAACCCTTTAATATAAAATGTAAGCACACCCTCTGAACACACAACCTTTACATAATTTTAAATAAATTTCCAACCTAGAATAGCCTGCATCTGGGTAATGCCTAATTAACAATATATCAGCCTTAACCATAAACCCATAAACAACTTTATCTAACATACCCTACCCCCGTAAACATGTACGCTTAATACCACCTGCTAAACTGCAACCAAATCACCAATTAGCACTAGATGCAACGAGAATACAACCTAAACAATATAAAATCCACGCCCAATGAAAATATAGCTTAGAAACCACTTCACAGGGCTAAAGACTTAAAACCTAAATTTAGAACTATCTAACCACCACCCTAAACCCCGCTGGCGAGCCCCCCTCCCAATAAGAAATTATTTAAAAATCAGCGTATTAGATTTACACTAAACCCTCCACCCAGCATTGGGCAATGTCCATCACAAGAGAAATACAGTTTTTCGTCAGCCAAATTAGGAGGAATAAAATTCACCAGTTTAAAACATCCACGAAAGACCAACCCAAAAAAAATATTTGGAGAAATATGGAAATTTAAAGGACTGCTATAAACTATACTTTTGGATCTCTCGGAGATTAATGCTACTACATAAGCAGTTATGGCGATTCGATGAACCTGTACCTCGTGTTCATAAATGAGAAAGTATGTATTCAACTTTCTAGGCCTGGCCTGTCTATAGAAACATAAATTTGATAGCCTTCTAACTCGAACTTCAAGAAATTTAAAGTTTTAAGCTGGGCGCTTGAAATTTACCGTTCCCAGTGAAGCAATCCTTTAATTTAAACCCACGGGCCTTTGTTCGCCGAGCTCTTACGCTTTCCCGGCTTATCATACATTTATATATATATATATATATATATATATATATATATATATATATATATATATATGTATATATATATAATACGGATATATGTATGTGTATGCGTATATATATATATATATATATATATATATAGATAGATATTCTCTATTTTACTTTATTTTATACGAGTCTCCTCACCCCTCAACCCCGTTTCCTGCTATTTTAACCCCCCTCCCACCTGTCTGTATCCTTTTCTTTTACGCACCCCTAATAATTTAATATTAACAGTACTTACATTATTATTATTGGTAATGGTTGTGGTGATGTTTGGAGGTGGTGGTAGAAGCATTATAATTATTATTACTGCACTGTTTTTTACGCTATTACTATTGTTATTATTATTACTGTTTTTATCATCATTATTATAATTATAATCTTCATTATAATTGATATCATTATTATCACTCCCGTCATTGCTACAATAATTGCTACTATTATCTCCATCTTCACTGTCATTAACAGTAATTTGGAATTTAATTTTATCATAACTATTGGTAACACTATATTTAATGTTTACATTTAATGTTTACTTTTAATTTTGCCTTTATTTTTATTTTATTTATTTTATTTTTCTTAATATTAAATTTTTCCTCTTTTTCTCTCTTTTTTTTCATATTTAATTTTACATTTAATCTATGTACAACTTTATTATTACTACTATTATTATAATTGTCATTACTATTATCTTCCGTACTATTATAATTACCCTACTATTATTTGGTATATTTTTACCACTCTCATAAGTAGCTATGGTTCCCTTACTCCCCCATTTTAACATCAATATGTATACTTAACCTTTTACATCTAGTTATACGCACTCATAGTCATTGCCATCCTAATCTCCGACCGCCCTCTTATGATCATACTCTATATATCATAACAGTAGAAACTTATAAATATATTGCCGCATATTACCTTTCAGTTTTACAACCTTACATAACCCTCCCCCCACCAAATTAATGAAAAATTACCCGCTCCATAGAAAATAGACACCCCATAAACCGTTAAAATAAATTACCACACAGTAGCAACCCACCCCCTATTAAATCATAATACATATACCCCTTAATCTCAATACTATGTTAAAGACAATTTATATTCTTATATATCATACTATATATAATAAGCTTCTCCTTATTTATTTAGAATTCATTAAAGCTTCCCCCAACACCCTATAATTCCTCTTAATCTTTTTCATCCCTAACGAACCTTACGCTAGACGCTATCCCTATGCTACCTAGAACCTTCTCTACTCTTCTGATGAGAAGCGTTAAGCTTCGAAATGGCCTGGCATAAATAGTCCCTTCTATCCCCCAAATTTTGCCTGTATTCCATTATTCAATAAATGATCCATTCTATATCTACCTATATATAGTTTTGTGTCTTCATTTCATTCTCTTGTCGTCCTATTATATATATATATATATATATATATATATATATATATATATATATACTAGCAGGGAGACCCGACGTTGTCCGGGATTGAATGATGATCAACGAATATTTCACACTCCCATATTTTTATTGTCATCGAAATCCGTGAAATCGCCCGAGAGGAAGCTTCACATCTCTCCATGTAGTAATTTAGTCCAAAATATGTTATTCTACATTGTAGCTAAGCGACGACATGGAAAAAATGGCTTTACCGATGATAGATAAATTAAAATAACAGTATCGGTTATCGATTGTCGGTGCATAAGTGCATGAATGTATTCCAAACGATCTTATAAACCTAAGTCCTTATTTTTGCGGAAGGTTAGGAATCCGGGGACTCCAAGTTGAGAAACGTTGGTAAAGTCGATGGAATTTAATTTCGGCAATATTTAAATGCAAAACATTTCTTTTGTGTGGAAACGTGTTTGATAAGAAAATACCACATAAGATGAAATTATTTATAATTATTTTCGGATCTGGCAACATAGAACATCTAGAAAGAGAAAAAGGGATATCTGAATAGCATAGGAACATAAAATCAGTATCCAGTTCAGGTTTCGTTTTTCGCTTTGTAGACATTTTGTTCCCAACCCGAAAATAAGTATACGCCCTTTATCTAATATGGAATGCGTCTAAGCACTACAAAGCAGCGCTGTTTTAATCTGCGGTTAGTTTGGCTCGTTTAACTACACTGGCTGCAAAAAAAAAATGTTTAGAAAAAAATATACGAGGTTCCTTCAATAAGTTTCCAGACTTTTTTTTTTTGTAGAGGCATTTAAAACTGTCGTAGACACTTGAACATTCAGTATGTTATTGCTATAAATCTTATGAGCTGACTGACTAATTTTTATGTTTTCAGATTAAACAGCTACAGCAGCAATTAGAATACATCCTACTAGAGCCTGATTGTCACAGCTGGTGAATTTTAAAAATACAATCTGGACGTGAGGACACTTTATAAGAACGATATGCAATAAAATTCTGTTTTAAACTTAGATGAAATGTCACAGAAACGTATGGAATACGGCAAACTGCTTTTGGACGATATTGCATGAATCGAGCATCATTGAGTGGCATAAGAGATTCAAGAAAGACTCAGAGTCTGTGAGAGATGATGACAGGTGTGAAAGGAGTAAGGAAGTCAGAACACCAGAGTGGATTGGTCAAATAAAGAATTTCATGGATAAGGACTATGGTGTATCTATAGAGACAATAAGTGCACAGTTGATGTCAGTGTGGGAGCTGTAGATACAATTATTTGCAAGGAACTGAAGATGTGGAAGATCTGCGCAAAGTTTATCTCATGGGTGCACGGAGAAGATCAGAAAGAAAAACATTGTCATTACCAAGATGGGCATCTGAAGACAGTTCCTCGCCTTCGCTATAGTTCAGACCTTGCTCCCTGTGACTTTTGGTTATGCCTTAATCTCAAGGAAATCCTAAGAGGCTGTCGTTATGAAACAATTGAGGAAATAAAATAGGCTGTATCGAGGGTCATTGACGTGCTCACACTAGAGAATTTGCATAGGGCCTTCGAGAAGTTGATGGAATGGTACAACAAGTGAATTACAGACGGGGGAGATTACCTCAAAGGGGACTAGAGTTTCATATGTGTACTATCAATAAAAATGCCCATGCAAAATAAGTCCGGAAGCTAATCGAATGCACCTCGTATCATGAGGAATAAAACATATGCTACATTACCAAACACATGTTATACTAGCCCTAAAAGAGGTGGTAATGCCTGGTAGGATGGTATCATGACAACAGAAAAACACGTTCACACATACATAAACACACACACACACACACACACATATATATATATATTCTCGAAAGGATGAAACACTAGTGTCTATAGATATTTAATAATTGTTATAGTAAATAATTATATCAGCCCCTTTAAGAAACTCGTTTTTTATCGTTGAGCATTTTCAGTTGAAATAAATTCGATCAATTTATCTCATATGAGCAGATCATCATATAATGATTAGATCACTCTGACAGCATTTCTCGCGGTTAACGGTAGCCGAATGGATTAGGTCCTTCCTACTGAAGCCAGGGGTGGCTTCTGCGGCCAGGTTCGAATCTATCAAATGGTGTTAATCGTGACACTCTGTACTGATGATTCTCGAAAGGATGAAACACTAGTGTCTGTAGATGTTTAATAATTATTATAGTAAATGATTATTTGTGTGTGTGTGTGTGTGTGTGTGTGTGTGTGTGTGTGTGTGTGTGTGTGTGTGTGTGTGTGTGTGTAATCATTACATCTTTCTCTGATGCTTTTCCTCCATAGTGATCGGTCTCCCGATTGTACTTCGCAGTTATCTACATCCATCTTAAGTAGTTTCAAGTTGTTTTTCAGAGCATCCTTAGACCTCTTTTTTGTTTATATATATATATATATATATATATATATATATATATATATATATATATATATATATATATATATAATTAACGGACTGAGGTAGATAGATATATAGATAGATTAATACTCATGCAATATACGTAATTCTGCCCCCTCTTTTTCCACTTATGATGAGAGGAGATAACTATCTTCAATTGTATTTTTTCTGGGCGAGTGAAACATTAAGTAGATGCTTATGATAATACATACTAATTAAATTTATCCCAACTACACATGCGGGGGTGTATAGATACCTGGTTTAGGACCTAGGCGTGGGACTACCCCTCTCGGTGCTGATGTATCCATAGATCTGGTCAGCTTATTCATCTAAAAAAAGGAAAACTCTAATTTTAAACTTGTGCTACTGACATTATACGTCATAACACCAAACCAATAGGGGAAGGAGGCTTCCTTGGTCCTGGTCGACAACCTTCATAGAACTGGTAACTTAAACAAACTATCCGATTTGCAAACCTAAATTGCTTAAGGAGTAAGATTCCACATTCCTTCTTTATCTATTAGTCAAACGCAGGGGTGCGACCACATGGACTCAAGAGGGATACCCAGTACTTAGCCTTGTTTCTTGATTATGGCAATGAACGCCATCCCACAATTTTGTCTCATTTCCTTCCTCCAAAATTGGGAATCTTGGTAGCGCTTGCTTGCCACATATGTTCACACGACTAGTCTGGATCACTCGTGTCTGGCAGGTTTGCGGGTAACGGTTTGACAATTTATCTTGCTGCTTTATTTCGATTAAGAGTATAGGAGCCCTAACTATTTGGTAGGGATTAGACCCGGTTGCTCTGTCATCAGTTGTATAGTTTCGGAATGGTTGTAATGCCAGGTCGCGCATGGAAAGAGATCCTGCATCCATCTCCGGTGGGCTTTCTCGAGGCAAAAAATTTCTGTAGATGAGGAGTTGGCTAAGGATCTACTTGTATGTGAATATTCGGTATCACACACATCCACTTCTGGACGATCAAATACAATGACAGCGAGAACAGAAAATACGATCAAACCAGACGCTCAAACAAAACAAATTCACCTCCTTCCTTGAGGCTCGCATTCACAAATATCCGTGGGTTTAGAACTAACCTAGACGATGTAGAATCATTTCTTTTAGCAAACTTCCCGGATATCTTAGCACTACTTTTTTTTTTTACTTGGGTGGTCACCACTTATCAAAGCCTGGGGCTACTCAAGGATAAAGATTAAGTGTTAGGAAGATGTGAAACAAGATCAATCACTGTAGAACTTGAATAGGTCTAAATTATCTAAATGGACGACTCCGTAGGAAGTTATTTACATTAGACTTGAAGACGACCATGTTATAGTCAGCCGAAAAGAAGGCAAACGGCATTGCGTTTCACAGACAAACAGTACTAGGAAAGAAATTCTGCTCATAGAAGTTTCGTTTAGTTTTGGGCACAGATAGAGAGTGCAGAAAATTGTTGATGGCTGTTACAGCTGAGTATTTGTTGTGAACGTTTTACGGGGAGTTACCATATATTGAAACTCAGTCGAACACCTACCTTAAAAGTATTGATAGAGAGAGTTTTTTTTTACATGGGGGTCACCACTTACCAAGGCCCAGAAGCCAGCCGGGGATAAAGGTTATTGTGTGTACAGTGATCAATGGGATAGCATCGTAGTAATAGTTAGTATCGGAGATTTGATAAAGTGTCATTACTTAAGGGGGCGGTTCATCAGGAATTTGTTTATGTTGGACTTGAAGACATCCAAGTTGAAGTCAGGAGGGAAAAAGGCAAGCGGCAGAGAGTTCCACAGGTGTGCACTTCTAAGAAAGAAGCTTTGTTCATGGAATCTACGTTTTGATTTAGGCACAGATAAAGAGTGGGGAAAATTATTGACAGCGGTTTCAGCTAGACGGGTGTTTTTCGTGAAAGATTGCTGAGGGGGGACCAGAAATTGGAGCTCAGATGAGCAGTTGCCATGGAAATAACGATAAAACAAAGATAGTCTCGCAACATCCCTTCTGTGGGAGAGAGGCTGCAAGGAAGAGAAAAGGGCATCCCCCACTAAGCCACGAAGTCTATTTTGTACTCTGTCAATGCAGGATAGGCTGTTTTTAGCAGCTCATGCCCAAATGTGGAAGCAGTACTCCATCCTTGGACGTACTTGGCTTTCATATAGATAGAGAATTGCATCAGTAGTGAGATATCTTCTGGAGCGGTAGAAGGATCCTACCATTTTCCCAGCGTCCTTGGCAACAGATGTATGTGTTCCATTTCAGATCAGGAGTAAAGGTCAAACCCAGAAGCTTATCAAAACATGGAGCCTCCCCTAGACGAAAGCCATCCATTTCAATTGATACCAGATGGGGATCAGAGCGTTTATGATGTAAAGATAGGAGCTTGGTTTTAGATGCATTAAAAGTAACCAGCCACCTCTTACCCCACTGTACCACGCGCTCAAGATCAGAGGAGAGAGAATCAGAGTGAACTTTGTCATTTACGGCCTTTGATGTGTTGCCATAGATTGTCGTGTTATCAGCACAGATATCAACGAATGATTTAAGTATGTGTTTAGGGAGACCATTGATGTAGATCAGGAAGATAGTTGGGCCTAGGATGGACCCCTGAGGGGCACCAGTATTAATACTGTGGGCCTCTGATTTCTGCCCATCAACCACTACTCTTATGAGCCTATCAGAGAGAAATGATGTAATGATTGAGAATACATACAGTAGCTGGAAATCTTGTGAAGTAGGGCTTTATGCCATACCTTATCGAAGGCCTTTGTTATATCAAGAGCAATTGGCCTAGAAATTAAGCCTTTTTCGAGAGATTCGCTAATCCTATGAGATATAACAGTTAGCACATCTGCTGTAGATCTAGCAGGACGGAATCCATATTGTGTGTCACTAAGAAGGTTATTTCTGCTGAGGTGGTTGACTACTTCTCTATTTAATATGGATTCCAGCAACTTACTCATGACACACAGGAGACTTATTGGTCTGTACTGAGAGGGAGATGACTTATCACCTGAATTCTTGAATGCAAGGTATACTGATGAGGTTTTCCTGGGTGTTAGAAAGCACTTCTCCTTAAGGCAACACTGAAACAGTTTTGTAAGTATGGGGGCAAGTTCTAGTTTTTTTACAATTTTAACAATATACTTGGAATACCGTTTGGGCTAGTTGCTTTACTAGAATCAAGGTTCTTGATTAGCTTGTTGACTTCACGTACAGATATTTGTATGTTACTTAGTGTGCTGTGTGTTACAGGAGGAAATACGGGGTTTGATGGCCTTCGTCGCATAGAGTAGAATTTGCTGCAAAGTTCTTGGCAAATAGTTTGGCCTTGTCTGATGCTGACGAGATGACCTCTTGTCCCTTGATAATGGTTGAGATAAAGCGCCTGCTTCTGTTCAGGATCCTATTTGCCAAAACTAGTGGGAACCAAGCCGCTGATCAGCTACTTTGGATTTAACGAATTGAGCATATAGCTCTCTTGCATTTTTTATTACTCTTTTACAGTGGTTGCTAGCGGCCCTGAAAGCAGCTTTAGTCTCAGTGCATCTATTATGTTGGTAGCTATGGAAAAAGTGATTTCTGTGCGCGATAGCAGCAGCACATTCAGGGGAGAACCATGGCTGGCTGTTAGGTTTTTATTGGAATTTTTTGGATGGTATGACTCGGTCTATCCCTACAATTAACCATTCGGTCAGGTCTGATACTATAGAGGACACATCTTTTTTAAACATAGAATGGAGAGGTAGATCAGATATGAATGCATGGAAGCTATCCCAGTCAGCCATAGAGTATCGGTATACAGTACGGTGGAGAGGTACGTCTGAAGACTTATTACATTTCATTTTTACCTTAACTGATACAACCGAGTGGTCGGAGGATCCCAGAGAAGATAGAACGGAATATGAACATAGTTCAGGAGAAGTTGAAAGAAAAAGGTATAGAAGGCTTGCATACTGACCGGTAGTAGCAGGCACACCGGTGGGCTCGCGAACAATCTGAGTGAGGTCATAGGCAATAGCAAAATCATGACAGAACCTCCCCTCATCATCTGTCTTTGAGGGAGTCATCCATTCCATCTTATGGACATTGAAGTCGCCGCAAATATGAATGATAGCCGAGGGATGAGCAGACAGGATGTGGTCAATTTTCTCAGATATACTCTTAAAGATAGTAACTCCGCTGTTGTGGTGGCAATAGAGGGAAATATAAATGTGGTGGTGTAAGCAAGTGCAACCTAGAAGCACATATAAGGTAAATTAGGGTCTTCTCTGGAGATATCCCTTCCATATGGGAATGTAGGCACATATCCCATGCCCATGGCGATCTTGGGGGTCAGATTTAGATGTTAAGTTAGAGTAACCTTTAATTATGAACTCATCTAGGGAGGTGGTCGGCCCTATTCCAGTTTTGCTTTGAAAGAATATGTCCGGTTTAGTCTCCTGTAATTGGGTTTCAACCTCTGGAAGGTTGGAACGTAGACTCCTGATGTTGGAGAAGGAGACATGGTAGTAGGGGTCTACGTTGGGGGATAGGGTTCTAGGTTTATTCGTGTTTTGGGGGGGAGATATTTCATGGTGAGGATTTTTGGGATTTGTGGAACAGGTCAGCATACTTGGTAAGAGCAGGACAGAGAGGGAAAGTAAGAGAGAAAAGATAGGAATTTTTTTTTTAGGTAGACTCGCAACGTTTCTTCTTTGAGAAAGTAGGTGTAAATTTAGAAGACTCTTTTGTACCCTGTCAAGGCAGGAAATTGTAATTTTAGGAGCTCTACCCCAGATGTAGCAACAGTATCCCATTTTATGGACGTATTTGTCTCTTGCGCAGGTAGAGGATTAAGTTATGAGTGAGATACTTTCTGGAGCGGAGAATGATCCCACCATCTTTCCAGTGATTTTGGCAACGGATCTGATGTAGGTCATTCAAGTCTAGGATAGTCAGTTCCAGAAGTTTGTCAAGGCGGGGTACTTCATTGAGGCAAGAACAAAGTGGGCATCTTAGCGGTGGCGGTAAAAAGATAGAAGTTTTATTTTTAAAGGAAACTAGTCATTTTTTACCCCATTGTAACTACACGTTTGAGGTCGGAGGAGAGAGAATCAGCAAGATCCTGATCTTTATCGGCCTTTGAAGTGTTGCCGTAGATGGTAGTGTCGTCTGCATAGATGTCGAAGAATGAATGAAGAATGCGATTTAAAGGGTCTTTGATGAATATCAGGAAGAAAGTTAGACCCAGAATGCTGTAAACTTCAGATTTCTGCCCATCAACGACCACTTGAATAAGCCTTTCAGATAGAAAGAATTAGATATACCAATAGCTATTGCTAGTGAAACTAACTTACACTTCTCTATCCCCGCTGATCACTTTAGCATGCCTGATTATCTCCCACTTTGCCGCAAGGACACAGACAGACACATGCACGTAAGAGTGAAATAGCCGCAGACAGTGGTAGGCATACCGAAATCACTAAAAAAATTCATTAAGTTGCAGAAATTAGGAACTCGCGATTTCTGGAGAATTTATAACAGTGTTGTAAATAATGGACAATCAACAATTCCCCAACTATCCAACCATTAGGTAGTTTGCATGGCAACTGAGAAGACTAACCTGCTCGCCTGTTGATTCGCTTCCAACTCCACATTAGATCCAACAAACCACTCCCTCATAAATTTCCTTTGTAGAGATAAACCATACTTGATGATCTAAAAATCACCCTTTTTCATGTTCGTAATATCGTAAAATGCGTGTGGGCCTGATCTTATGCCTGCTATTCTATTATAAAAATGCTTTGCTGAGGTTGTCCCAAATATCTCCAAACTCAACAATAATTATCGAATCTTGCTTCTCTGACTGATGAAAATTTGCTACTGTGGTAGCAGTTTTAAAAAATTCTGGTGAAAGAACTGGCCCACTCAATTAATGCCATCATTAGTCTCCTTCCTCTTTTTGCCAAAATCTTTGAGTCCTTAATCAATCAATCACTAGTCATTCACCTCATGAATGCTAAACTTCTTTCAAACTGACACTATGGTTTAAGGCAAGCTAGTTCTACTGCAGATATCCTGACGGTAATATCTGCCACGCACTGAACATGGTATCGAAGGCTAGGGCAGTAGACCTTGGTATATGTAAGGTCTTTCAGAAGGTTGGCATGTAGGTCTTCTTATTAATATAAAATCATACGGTATTATTTGATAAATATTTAATATAATCAGATCTTTCTTAGATAAGAGAAAGATCTAGGTTGTCCTCGATGGTCGTACGCCAAAACAGCTTGATATAAATGCGGGTGTGCTACAATGGGCGATCCTTGGACCTTTATTATTCTTGGCATTCATAAACGACCTCTCTGATAAAATTGTCCCCGAGATGAATTTATCTGCTGATGGCACAATACTCTATAAAAGAAACGAAGGGAAAACGGAAGAACATCTTAAGTAATGATCGAAACTTTAGCGAATTATTTCTAGTTTGTAGTGGAATGGGGAAGTAATTAGATGATAACATTCAATGCGGCCAAGACTAAGCTTCTTTTCCTTAAAACTTCTCAACCACTGATTGACATGACTAATTATACGCTACCTTAAAGCTCTTCGTTCAAACTCATCAGCTTAATGTTCCCAGGAGATACGAATTGGACCAAATGCATTGAAGACATTTCCAAAGCTGCTGCAAAGAAGGTGAATGCTCTCTACCGTGCTAGAAAAACAATCCACATCAGAGAATATCTTATAAATCTACAAAGCAACCATTCGCCCATGCATGGAATATTGTTGCTACATCTGGGCTGGTGCACCTACCACTAATCTCTCGCTCTTAGACAGGGTCCGGAAAAAGGGTCTTCAACCTCATAAATCCCGTACTGTCAACAAGCTCCGATCCCTGTTGCATCGCTGCAATGTTGTATCCCTGTGCTTCTTTTATAAGTATTCTAATGAGATGTGCTCTAACGAACTCATAGCACTTGTGCGACGTCAACGTAAATATTCCCGAATAACCCGATAGGCAGCAAAACCATATCCCTACACCATGAAGGCCTTATGCTTAGTTTCTGCCTATCGAACTGCTAGTGTTTTGGAATTCCCTCCCGGTTTCTTGCTTCGCTGAGTGTATTGAAATGCATAATTTTAAATGTAATGTGAACAAACATTTCGCTGCTCACTTTGTACATAGTGTCCCTGTAGATATGGTTCCAAATATTAGTCCTCACGTCCAAGTGGCCTTGTGCCTTGTTTGAGGCGAATAAGAGTTTTAAAAAAAAAGATAGAGGGAGGAAATTTCTGTTTCACTTTCAGGCTAAAATAATACAGATGATGAGAGATTAGAATGTTATCTTAACAGACTTTTATCTACTTTGTATACCGATGTCTCCATTCAGTCTCGAAAGATAAAGGATACTCCCTGTATTGGTCTGCCGCGCGTGTAATTGTGAGGCAATGGTTGCACAATCCCAACCACACCTCTCCTGAATCGGCACTGTTTGAATCCAGTGGCAAGGAGAAGTCCAAGATGACTGGAAACAATACAAAGATAAACGGAGAGTACATACAGCACCTGAAAGTTTCAAATGGTCACCCATTCAATACTGATCAGGTTCAACGTCGCTTAACTTCGGTGATCCAGCAGGAACCAGTGTGGCAACGTGATTTTGCATAGGATCATTAATTTAATTATGCGAGGCGTTCCAAAAGTAATGCCTCATATTTTTTGTTCCGCCCGAATGGAAAAGAGGGATTTTCAAATTGTATTGTTATGATGATTGATCTCATGCATTCATGAACTGAAGTTTTATCTGTCTATTGCATATATTGACCATGTGAAACTTTAAGAAAGCAACACCTCTCATGAACGTCCGTCAATAGGATAAATACGTCATTATATTCCTACATGCATGAAAAATTGAATCTACCAACACTTACCGGCGCTTGTTGAACGTTTGCGAAGCCGATGTAGTTGATATCAGCACACTTAGGAGATGGTTCCACCGATTTCAAAGTGACGATAGAGATGCGTGTGACAAAGTGCGCTCCGGAATTTTACGACCGAAGCATCAAAAGAGGCTGACAAAAGTGCATTGAGAATAGTGGTGACTATGTTGAAAAGTATATTCCGGAGCGAAAAAGGTCGTTCATTTTAATGGTACCACTCTCATCTTTGTAGCTCTTCAACATTTTAATTTTTTAGTTAAAAAAATAGGACGCCTTACTTTTGGAATTATTAAGAATCCTTAATTTAATTATCTTTCTACAAATGTATGTTTTATTAATAGACAAATCTCAATGAGTGAAATAAAAATGGAGGACACATAAGGCATGTGCTTGCTTTCAAGCCCTGTTTCATTTACATATTTTGTTCGCCGCTTCGGGAGATCTACGACATCCAGAAGCCGATGACTTTTCGCCAAAGGCTTACACCATTAAACTTTCGTTTCAATTGATCCCTGGGTGGATTCTTACATTTACGAGATTACTAATGAGATAAGGTCATATACATTAGACCGTTTGCCGATATTACCGACTTGGGTGTGATAAATACTGGATTAAAGTGTATTATCTGTGTAAACAAAATGATAGGTAATGTACAGTGTCAGGAGAAAATAGAAAGTGTTTTATAACTGCTATACGACATTCCGTCAATACGGCTAGGTAGAGAGAAAAGAGCTGTCGTGTTGAGGTCAGATTTCTCGGTGCTGATCACAATTGTACGTGGTTTAGCGATCGGCTTTGAATTTCAGTTTCAAAACTATTTGTCATGCTTAGTCACATTTAAAGGCCTTGTTGTATTTGAAACCGGTGGTACCGATATTTTATGAGCATATATATATATATATATATATATATATATATATATATATATATATATATATAAAAGGAAAGATCGAGATTGAAGTTCAATTAGAACTGTATTATATTATCATGTCAATGAGTTTGAACATGAATACAATTAGTGACAGGGAAATGATGGGGAGAAAACTCTTAAGGTCATGGCATTTCAAAGCTAAATGCTTCTCATCAAAAGAGAAGAAAAATCAGCATTATACAAGAGTATGGAGAAAATAGATAGCACTGATTTTATGTACATTTAAGATTTCCATTTCTAACCTTAAATGTGTAAAAAAATAGGTGTTATCTATTTTCCCGTACTCTTGTATAATGCTGATTTTTTACTCTTCTGATGAGAAGCATTTAGCTTTGAAATTTATGACATAAATATTTTTGTCATCATCGACTGATGACAAAATGGTGAGATGTACTATCTGAACAGATTCTATACTTTTCTTCTATGCAAAAGGTTAAAGAACGCCTGTCTCTGTCTGTTTTGCCATCTCATTATCTCTGTATATCTGTTTGTCTGTCTGTCCCTCTATCTCTCTCACACCTGTGTGGGTGTATCTCCGTATCTCACATGGCAACGCGTGAATTAAACGTTAATTACGCGGTGATGACTGTGTAAAAAAAAAAAACATCACTTAATAAAATACATTATATGCTTCCCCCGCCAAAGCATTGAGTAAACCGGAAGTGTTTGAGCGATTAAAAAGAACGAAACGGCTTTTATTTTGATGAATAAAATGTAAAATTAATTTCGTTCGTTTTCCGATTTGTGAAAGTCGATTGTAATTTGGTGTGGCTGTCCTTCGACTGATATCGTGACTTTTTCTTTCTCCTTATCTCTTTCCTTCTCTTTCTCTCTCTCCCTCTCTCTCTCTCCATCTCTCTCCCTATCTCCTTCCCACTCTTTCTCCCGCCCTCTCTCTCTCTCTGTCTCTCTCTCTGTCTCTCTCTCGTTCTCTCTCTCTCTTTCTCTCTCTCTCTCTCTCTCTCTCTCTTTATTTCTTCCATTTAATTAGAATACGAAATGCATTACCGGTTTGTTTTAAATTAAGTTAAAAAAGAAGAACTCTAATTTCTTTCTAAGCAAATGTCGATGCACTAAATTGGAAACTGATCTGCTGGCATTAAGGAAACTTTCAAATCAAAGAATTATCCGATCTGGTAAATTAATGATCGAATGGTTAAAACGATGATTTTCCCCTTATTTATTGAAAGTGAAAACTCAACCAGACTGTTGCATTGTTCATAACAGTCAAACATAGAATATATATATATATGTGTGTGTGTGTGTGTGTGTGTGTGTGTGTGTGTGTGTGTGTGTGTGTGTGTGTGTGTGTGTGTGTGTGTGTGTGTGTGTGTGTGTTCATTTATTTATTTAGCTTAGGACAACATCGATGTTGCCGGCTTCAAACGTAGAAAAATTTTCCATGAAGACAGACATAAACATGTTAAGGAATAGAGAGACGGAGAGAGAGAGAGAGAGAGAGAGAGGGGGGGAAGAGGGGAAGAGGTGAGTTATAGTGTAGACACGTTGACCGGAAGTTAAGATCAGCTGATTGGATTGCGTGCGAGTCATGTGATCAGGTTAGCTGAATCGTTGAGATTTGATTTGGACTCAGAAGACAACGGACGGCTTCCCGTTGTCTCCTCCTCTTCACTGGGGGGGGGACGAACGCTGACGTGTGTAGAAGAACCCACACAGGCCGATTTCACTTTCCACCTTCTGCAGGACATCTGGGAAAAGCGAAATAAACTATAGAACTAATTCCTTGTCTTGGAGTGATTGAATCTTCATCCAAAAACAGGTATCAAGTCTCCTTCCAGGACGAGAAATTCCAGATGGTCCAACATCGAAGAAGCAGAGGTAGGTTCTGAAAATACATGTCACTCACACACGATTCCCTTTATGATACAACATAAATATATAATATAACACGTCATCTCTTCTAATCCATTATTATAGATGACGCAACAAACACTCATATCCGTTATGATACGACAACGTAACAAACAGAGTCTAATGAGAATCCGTCAGAGAAGACTACATACAGGTCATTTTTGTTTGATTTGAAACCGACGGTACCGATGTTTTCCTGATCATCTATAGTACATATAAGTAAATAAATATTACGATTATATTTTTAAAAATTTCAGCGTTGTAAGATTAATCTAAAGCACATGTAGGTCTCATGATCTGATTCTAGACTTATGTCAGCTTGTCAAAGCAGCCGTGCATATATTTGCCAGTTCCTTACGACAAAGTGGATGGTATTCAAAGTGATTAAGATAGATTGGGTAGTGTAGATTCGTTTTATTTAGCGATAGGATGAGTTTACTAGAAGCAATGATTCTACATTACCGAGTTTAGTTCTACGTCCGTGGATGTGTTCCATTATCTATCTTGGATTTCCATATGGGCAGTTGGTTGTTCTTGCTGATCATCGCCTATGGAGGTTGCTGACTGTTCTTCAATCCTTTGTTCTTGTTTGGTCCTTTTTTTTACATAGGAGTCCCCACTTATCAAGGCCCAGAGGTGACTCGAGGATAAGGGTTAAAGAGTGGGCAGTAGTCAATGGGACAATATCATAGTAGTCGTTAGTAGTGTAAATTTGGTAAATTGGATTACTTACGGGGAACGCCTCATCAAGAACTTGTTCACGATGGACTTAAAGATGACTATATTGTAGTCAGCTAGAAAAGCAGGCAAACAGAGTCACTTTATCCTTTTTTTCTGAATTCTATTCCATGTAATAGATGTTGTCTAGTTGCTTGGGTAGCTTGGTTCATGTAATCATTACAATCACACTATCTAAGGTCATGGTTCTTTAGTTAAGAAACTGCTTCTTGATTTCAATCCGCTTCTTGGCTGCCTAAGGCATAGAGTGTGGCTTCTTTCGTTTTTTTTTTTTTTTTCATTTTTTTTTTTTTTTTTGGTGGGGGTTATTTTTTTTTTCTTACATATGGATATGAGGAGGTGAATGATTATAAGAAATGAAGAAATTTAAGGAAAAGGGCATTTTAAGCATGTTACGATTTTTATGAAAACTTTGAAAAAGGAAACAGAAGGAAAGATGTTGAAGAAAAAGATGATGAGCTTAAAACAGATGAACAAGATGAAGGAATGCAAAAAAAGACTATTACAAAAGGATGATTTGGAAGAAAATTTGGAATAAAACGTATATTTGAAAGACGAGATTAGTTTGTTTGTTGATTTTTGTTTGAAGGATTTTGTAGAATATTTTGAAAAGAATTTTTTGAACTACTTCTAGATAAGAACAAAGCGCATTTGATTCTGGCGTGCAAGATCGTCAACAGCAATTTAGGTACACATTTTTAATTATTTCTTTTACCCTTGCGCCAAGTGGCAATTCGCGTAACATTCTTTGTTCGTGTTTCTGTTTTGTGGAACCGTCAGCTGAGAGCATCATGATCACTGTAACAGAGCGCAGACGTGCCTATGCAAATTCCGATACGCGTGCTAAGGAAAAGGCTATAAAAAGAGCGTGTGCAGAGATTGCGTTCACACGTTTTAGAGAACGTTAGAAACAACGTATCGAGAGGACAGAGGTCAGAGAGAAGGAACATGATCACGGTTTATTCGAGAAATAAATGTCATTATTACAAAAGCATAGGAGTCGAGTTATTACTTGTCCTATGTCTCTTGCGACGTACTGTTGTTGGGTCTACGTGTGTAAGCGTGATCTACTTTACATCACTAGAATATGTAGGTGTTAAAGTGCCTTAAATGTCTTCTACCTGTTGTTTGCGTGGCTCGTTGCATTTCGCTAGGTTATTCTAAAAAAAACATCGATTTTATTTAATTTGTAAAATAAGAAGAATTTAATCAAATGTAACGTTACACGCGTTAACATGTAGAGTTTGTCACAAGGAACAACCGATATGAGAAAAAACGCCGATAGCCATTAGTCGCGTGCTCTCGTGTAATGAATGAATGCGTGAATGTAGGATTGACATGAAATTCTTAAAGATAAACTAAAATGACCGAAAAATGGGCTGAAATGACTTAAATAAATAAAAAGTAAATGACTTAGAATGACTTTAATGAACTTAAGGATGAATTGAATGACCTTAAGAATGACTTGAATGCTTAAAAAATAACTTGAATCCTTCAAAAATAACTTGAATGATCTGGAGAATGACTTGAATGGCTTTGAGACTGACTGGTTGTAAAGTGGGTGATCATTTTACATTAAATTAATACAGAAAAGTGATACCCCTTTATATCACAAAGTTACAAACATAAGTACAGCATGTAGTAAGAACAGATACTACCCTTTGATCTTGGCCAAAAGGTATTTATTTGCTTCCCAACCGAGCAAATTAGGCACAAGGCCGATTTTTAATGTGAGCAGTGAAGGGGAAACGGGGACCAACTCCCCGGGTAGTAGGGGAGCTGGATAGTGACAGTTGGTATGAAGGGTTTCCCCTACATTGACAAGGTCTTATATGTTGGGCTGCCCCCACATATGGTCTTTGCTTGCAGTATCTGCCGGACCAGAAACTATACGTTGATCTTGGCCAAAAGGCCAAGAAAAATTTAAAAAGCTAAGAACAGCATGTATTAACAACAGACCTTTGATCTTAAACAAAAAGGCCAAGCACAATAGTGTTACGGACAGACCGACCGACCGATGGAGTGTCTTATAGAGTCGCTTGCGCGCGACTAAAAATCTGACTAACTTGTTTTTTTTTTCTTTAGTGAAGCAACAGACATTGGTTTACAGGTACTTTCCAGAATAACGCCTTATCTCTTCTTGAAAATCTTCTCGCACTTTAATGTGCTCAACAAGATTCTGCCGTAGTATTCCGCCCCTGTCCGGCCATGTTTAGCACGCGTCTTCTCCTGTCGCTCTCGTTCCACCTGTGTTGCACAGCTCTCTCTCTCTCTCTCTCTCTCTCTCTCTCTCTCTCTCTCTCTCTCTCTTTGTCCTTCTGAAGGTGGACATTCGTTTGCGCAAAGGTTATTTTTATAATCTTTTACCTTCTTTATTGCCGTGACATCATCTTGCACCAGGCTCGGTAATCTGCATACAACTTCCATTCGCGCGTCAGCACTGTTACACAAGATGATTAGTTTGCGGAAGGAGGTGGCAGAAGAAGAAGAAGAAGAAGAAGAAGAAGAAGAAGAAGAAGAAGAAGAAGAAGAAGAAGAAGAAGAAGAAGAATCGTGTGAAGGAAAATAGATAAAAGTTTTAGAGAATAAAATAATTCACAAAAAAACTGATTTTTGAAAATACGTATAATACACGAAGATATATGTCTTGTACTTCCGTACATTATTTCATTAAAAATGAGATCGTACGAAGAGTAGAAATTGATAATTAATCTAATGTCGCTAAGGTGAAAAATTCAAACTTTATGCATTTCAAACTTAATCGTTTCAAAAGTGAACTCTGCTGCCCCATCAACTAAACCAGCACAATTGTAAATGAATACATTTCAAACAATGTTATTTGTTTTATTGATTTGAAAAATATTTAACCGACAATTATTTTTACGGTAAAATACATACTAGAAGACGTGTCCGGCGTTGCCCGGTATTAAACGTAACGTTAAATTCTTTTTACAGAATGAAAAAAAAAACGGAAAGAAACTAAGACATGTGCATGCGAGTATTATGTTTTTTTTTTAAATAGTTCACTTCTTGTAAGTAAAAAAAAAAATACTCGAGCTGAGATCGAAACCAAAAACGAGTAAGATAACCATTTACAAACAGATAAATATCTGATGGCTCTTAAGTACAAACTTTTCAATTTTGACCCCTTTAACAGACATTTTTTATGGATGAAAACAAATTTAAAATTTTCATATCTGAATACCCTATATACAAAATTTCAAGTCTGTAGATCAAACAGTCATTGAGTATATAGGTTAAGAAGTGTCCTCATACACACACACATTCTCACTTTTATAAATATATAGATTTTTCAAAATAATTAAAATGCTAAATCTTAAATACGTATTCGATTTATTTGTTTATTTAAGGAATATTTAGCTGAGAATGGCAATTATTTTCAAGAAAATACAAAGTCATTTTTATTGACGATACATGCATTGACACTTACAGACATTTAAGAAATATTATTATGCATAGTAAATTATACAAATTGATATTAAAAAAACACCGTCAAATTTCCATTAGTTAGTAAATATATAAATATTTTACATAAGATACTGTTAGTAGATATATAAATATTTTACATAAAATACTGTTAGTATATACATAAATATTTTACATGAAATACTGTTAGTAAATATATGAATATTTTACATAAAATACTGTTAGTAGATATATAAATATTTTACATAAAATACTGTTAGTAGATATATAAATATTTTACATAAAATACTGTTAGTAGATATATAAATATTTTACATAAAATACTGTTAGTAAATATATAAATATTTTACATGAAATACTGTTAGTAAATATATAAATATTTTACATGAAATACTGTTAGTAAATACATAAATATTTTACATAAAATACTGTTAATAAATATATTAATATTTTATATAAAATACTATTAGTAAATATATTAATATTTTACATAAAACATTGTTAGCAAATATATTAATATTTTACATGAAATATTGTTAGTAAATATATTAATATTTTACATAAAATACTGTTAGTAAATATATAAATATTTTACATCAGATACTATAAGTAAATACATAAATATTTTATATAAAATACTGTTAGTAAATATATAAATATTTTACATAAAATACTGTTAGTAAATATATAAATATTTTACATGAAATACTGTTAGTAAATAGATAAATATTTTACATAAAATACTGTTAGTAAATATATAAATATTTTACATAAAATACTGTTAGTAAATACATAAATATTTTACATGAAATACTGTTAGTAAATACATAAATATTTTACATAAAATACTGGTAATAAATATATTAATATTTTACATAAAATATTGTTAATAAATATATTAATATTTTATATAAAATACTGTTAGTAAATATATTAATATTTTACATAAAATACTGTTAGTATATACATAAATATTTTACATAAAATACTGTTAGTAAATATATAAATATTTTATATAAAATATTGTTAGTAAATACATAAATATTTTATATAAAATATTGTTAGTAAATACATAAATATTTTATATAAAATACTGTTAGTAAATATATGAATATTTTACATAAAATACTGTTAGTAAATATATAAATATTTCACATAAAATACTGTTAGTAAATATATTAATATTTTACATAAAATACTGTTAGTAAATATATAAATATTTTACATAAAATACTGTTAGTAAATACATAAATATTTTATATAAAATATTGTTAGTAAATGTATAAATATTTTATATGAAATACTGTTAGTAAATATATGAATATTTTACATAAAATATTGTTAGTAAATACATAAATATTTTATATAAAATACTGTTAGTAAATACATAAATATTTTACATAAAATACTGTTAGTAAATACATTAATATTTTACATTAAATACTGTTAGTAAATATATAAATATTTTACATAAAATACTGTTAGTAAATATATAAATATTTTACATAAAATACTGTTAGTAAATATATAAATATTTTACATAAAATACTGTTAGTAAATACATAAATATTTTACATGAAATACTGTTAGTAAATACATAAATATTTTATATAAAATATTGTTAGTAAATACATAAATATTTTATATAAAATACTGTTAGTAAATACATAAATATTTTGCATAAAATACTGTTAGTAAATACATTAATATTTTACATTAAATACTGTTAGTAAATATATAAATATTTTACATAAAATACTGTTAGTAAATACATAAATATTTTATATAAAATACTGTTAGTAAATATATGAATATTTTACATAAAATACTGTTAGTAAATATATTAATATTTTACATAAAATACTGTTAGTAAATGTATAAATATTTTACATAAAATACTGTTAGTAAATATATTAATATTTTATATAAAATACTGTTAGTAAATATATAAATATTTTACATAAGATACTGTTAGTAGATACATAAATATTTTAGTATCTACTCTGTTGGAATTGTACGTATTTGGGGGGGGGGATTATAACATCCAATGAAAACGAATAAATGAACCACTCAAAAATGAAACCTCGGAGGAAAAATACATTAATTATGTTCCCATTTTATTGTCGGATGGACAGGACGATGAAATCCGTTAAGAGCTTTTGACATTTTCTCTAAACATCTCTTATCGCCTGAATTAAAATATTTTACAAGTTTTACTCTGTCGCCATTTTATCTTTTTTTTTTCACTCGGACCAAGATTTTTCTTTCAATCAAAATATAGGTCGACGACTCCGCCTAAAAAGCCTTACATCATTAGGTTAAGACAGAATTACCGGAAGTAAATGCAGACACGCTGACTTCCTCCTTTTTTTTTTTTTTTTTTTTTTGTCGATGTGTTCAGCGCATTTCTGTAGCCAGCTTTGTTCGTCGGTTATCGCCTGTCCAATAAAATCGGTCGAAAAGTTTTACCGAATCAAATCCCTTCTTAAAAATAAAAACTATGTCTTTGACGATTTTTACGCATGAGAATCAAGATCTTTATCCTCTATAATTTATTCCATTTGTCAACGAGCTTATAAATGGCTCGTTTGTGAAATTCTTTCGGTTTTGGTGTGAAATATTAATCTTATGTTCAATCTTCTAATCTGTTGACTTCAATCCATTTGGTTTTGTAATCCTCCAAATAAGTAATAATCTAAAGTAGTTATTGCCTAACAAGAATATGCAGGATATGGCAAGATTTCCCAACTACTAAATCTTTTGTGCCGTTTAAGCAGAAGCATTATCATGATGGAAAATGACGTTTTTCTCTCGATAAAGAATGTCGTTTTCAGATCAACGTGATGAAAAATATTGCAAAAAATACGAATGATGCTTTAATAATCTAAAATCAAAAGTTATAAATTAATCATGATATGTTTAAGTAATAACAATATGCACAAGATAAATCATAATCGTTTAAAATGGCGCTTGTATAAAGCGTCAAACTATTTCATTTGCATCCAAGGGATCAATATTTACTCTGGATTGTACCACATTTTTTAACTTTTTCTTTATCGAACTGTGACTTAATTTTTTTTTTGTTTTTGTTTTTTACATAGGCTTCACCAATTATCAAGGCCGATAGGCCACTCAAGGATAAGGGTTAAAGAGTGTACAGCAGTCAAAAGGACAATATAGTAATCGATAGTAATGGAAGTTCGGTAAATTTGTTAACTTAAGTGGAACGGCTCATCAGAAACTTGTTCACGTTGGACTTGAAGACAACCATATTATAGACAGCTGGAAAGCAGGACAACGGAAGACAATTCCACAACCGTGCAGGTCTAAGAAAGAAGCTTTGATCATGGAATCTATGTTTAGGTTTAGGCACAGATAAAGAGTGGGGGGGATTATTGATAGTGTTTACAGCTAGACGAGTGTTTCTTGTGAAAGTTTGGCGAGGGGGGACCATAGATTGAAGCTCAGTCGAACACTTTCCATGAAAATAACGATAAAGCAGAGACAAACTCGCAACATCTCTTCTGTGAGATAGACGTTGCAGCGAAGAGAAACGGACATCTCCCACCAGGCCACGAAGTCTATTTTGAACTCTATCAAGGCAGGACAAGTCTTTTCTAGCAGCTCCTGTCCATATGTGGCAACAGTATTCCATACTTGGACGTATCTGGCTCTTATATAGATAGAGAATATTTTGATATTTTGAATATTCTTTTAACTTATACGTTTCTGCATTATTACCAACTTTTATACAAATAGGATTTCTCTCGTGCTTTGTAATGTTTCTATTTATGTGCTAATCAGGAACATTATAACGTGCCTATGACCGTTATTTTTTTTTTACAAGGTGGTCACCACTTATCAAGACCCGGAAGCCACTCAGGGATAAGGGTTATTGTAAGTACAGTACGTTAGTGTGGATATTTAAAGTGTCTACTTAAAGGGGCGGTTCATCAGGAATTTGTTTACGTTGGACTTGAAGACATCCAAGTTGTAGTCAGGAGGGAAGCAGGCAGACGGAACAGAGTTCCACAGGCGTGCAATTCTAAGAAAGAAGCTTTTTTCATGGAATCTACATTTTGATTTAGGCATAGATAAAGAGTGGGGAAAGTTTTTGACAGTGGATTCAGCTAGACGGGTGTTTTTTGTAAAAGATTGGCGAGGGGGACCAGAGGTTGGAGTTCAGACGAGCACCTGCCATGGAAATAACGATAAAACAAAGATAGGCTTGCAACGTCTCTTCTGTGGGAGAGAGGTTGCAGGGAAGAGAAAAGGGCATCCCCCACTAAGCCACGAAGTCTATTTTGTACTATGTCAAGGCAGGATAGGCTGTTTTAGCAGCTCCTGCCCAGATATGGCAGCAGTATTCCATCCTTTGACGTACTTGGCTTTGACGTATAGATAGAGAATTGCACCAGTAGTGAGATATCTTCTGGAGCGGTAGAAGGATCCCACTATTTTTCCAGCGACCTTGGCAACAGACTTGAAATACGTGTTCCATTTCAGATCAGGAGTGAAGGTCAAGCCCAGAAGCTTTTCAAAACACGGGGCTTCTCCTAGACGAGAGCCATCCATTTCAATTGATGCCAGATGGGGATCAGAGCATTGATGATGTGAAGATAGGAGTTTGGTTCTAGATTCATTATAGGTAACCAGCCACGTCTTCCCCCACTGAACCACTCGTTCGAGATCAGAGGAGAGAGAATCAGAGAGAGCTTTGTCATTTACAGCCTTTGATGTGTTGCTGTAGATGGTCGTGTCATCAGCATAGATGTCAACGATGATTTAAGTATGTGTTTAGGGAGATCATTGATGTAGATCAGGAAGAGAGTTGGGCCCAGGATGGACCCTTGAGGGACTCCAGCATTAATACCGCAGGCCTCTGATTTTTGTCCATCAACCACTACTCTTATGAGCCTATCAGAGAGAAATGATTTAATGATAGAAAGAATGTCTCCAGTTATACCGTAGCTGGAAATCTTGTGAAGTAGGGCTTTATGCCATACTTTGTCGAACGCCTTTTATATCTCAAGAGCAATTGCCCTGGAAAGGAAGCCTTTGTCAAGAGATTCACTAATCCTATGAGATATAACCGTTAGCACATCTGCGGTAGATCTTGCAGACCGGAAACCATATTGCGTGTCACTAAGAAGGTTATTTCTGCTGAGGTGGTTGACTATTTCTCTATTTAATATGGATTCCAGCAACTTACTCATCACACACAGTAGACTTATTGGTCTGTACTGAGAGGGAGATGACTTATCACCTGAATTCTTAAATGCAAGGCATACTGATGAGGTTTTCCAGGGTGTTGGAAAGCACTTCTCCTTAAGGCAACGTTTAAACAGTTTCGTAAGTATGGGAGCAAGTTCTGGTTGAAGCTTTTTTAACACTATAATTGGGATGGTGTCAGGGCCAGTAGCTTTACTGGAATCAAGGTTCTTGATTAGTTTGGTGACCTCATGCACAGATATTTGTATGTTACATAGCGTGTTCTGTGTTATAGGAGGAAATATGGGGAGTTGATAGCCTTCGTAGCATAGGATAGAATTAACTGGAAAGTTTTTTGCAAATAGTTTGGCCTTGTCTGAAGCTGAGATGACCTCTGGTCCGTTGATAATGGTTGGGATAGAACGCACACTTCTGTTCAGGGTCCTATTTGTTATTTGCCAAAACTGGTGGGAACCAAGCCGCTGATCAGCTACCTTGGATTTAACAGACTGGGCATATAGCTCTCTTGCATTTTTATTACTCTTTTACAGTGGTTGCTGGCGTTCCTGAAAGCAGCTTTAGTCTCAGTGCATATATTACGTTGGTAGCTATGGAAAAAGTGATTTCTCTGCGTGGTGGCAGCAGCACATTCTGGGGAAACCATGGCTGGCTGTTAGGTTTTTGTTGGAATTTTTTAGAGGGTATGAATCGGTCTATGCCTACAAGTAACCATTCGGTCATTTCTGATACTATAGAGGACACACCATTTTTAAACATGGAATGCAGCGGTAGATCAGATATAAATGTACGGAAGCTATCCCAGTCAGCCATGGGGTGTCGGTATACAGTACAGTGGAGGGGTACGTCTGGAAACTTATTACATTTCATTTTTATCTTAACTGATACGACAGAGTGGTCGGATGATCCTAGAGGAGAAAGAACGGAACATGAACATAGCTCAGTGGTAGTTGAGAGAATAAGGTCTAGGAGGCTTGCATATTGCATTTTGTTAATTGCATATTGCATTTTGTTAATTTCTTTTCTCTGCAGATAAGTGCCATTCTTTGAAATTCCATGGAATAAGAAAAAATTTTAACTTCTCAACTTGTATTCCTTGTGGAATAATAAATTGTTGTAAATTAGAATTTACAACAATTTAAATTGAATTTATATATATTTACTGTTACAACCACCGCCAAACCTGAAGTGAGTAGGTTTAAATTAAGGCTAGACAATCGAAAAAGGGGATGACTTTCGAAAATATCGGGGAAAAAAGCGAACCCCTCCTTGTAGAAAAGTGCCCAGTTGAAGGTGAAGATATTAATTTCTTTAGCCAATTTTTCGATATTTGTCGTCTGAAAGGCCGAGCTTAAAAACGATATTTATTTTGTGAAAATCCGTCGCATCTGTCGAAAGTTTTAGCAAACATGCAAACATACATACATACATGATGATGATTGCAACGTCTTGTCAGACGAGTGCCACTTCCTTACACACTTAAAGTCCATGATCCCAAAAATAACTTCCATCGACACAGGACCATTTTTATAGACAAATGCCTGAGGGAGTATCTATACACAGATGATGTTACAGAGTCTTAGCTTTGTACGACAGCTAAGTCTCTCTCCCGGTTCAAAATGTTGAGATCCAGCAACAAGCAAGAACATGATAGCCAGCAACAAGTTAAACTGCAGACTGGCCTAATGCGGGTACTGGCCTCCCGCTTTATGGTTTTTTAAATCAGAGATTTGCTTCTCCTAGAAAGGTTGCCTTCACCACGGCTTACAGGAGCCCTCTTCACCCCAACACACACATACATACACACAAACACACACGGTGTTAGTAAGCCGTTGACCCCGAAAAAGGGTTAATTCGCCCTTTGGAAGGTCTTGTTTTTTATCCTTCAAGGACACTAGCCACCCTCCCCACCAAACTTGTTTGGTGAGGGAACCAGTTTAGTCGCCGGTGACCCGACCATGAGCCAGGTAGTACTGGGTTACATGGTACCAGTAGCATATGACATGACTTGACACATACATACATACATATATACGTGATGATTGCAACGTCTTGTCAGACGAGTATCACTCCCTCAGTCACTGAAAGTCCATGAGCCCGAAGATAAACTTTTTTTTTGTCCTGCCAGCGAATTCACACGCTCAAGCAGACATGACATTGAAGACGGTGCTTGGCATACATACATGTATATACATATATACACATACATACACAAACATACACACATGCACACATCCATCCATACATACACAATACATATAACACATACATACAAACATATACATACACACATGCACACACATAGGCATACACATATATACAATCATATACAAATACATACACACATATACATAGATATTCACATACATATACGTACACATGTATGCACATATATGTACATGCACATAAAGTGACCTACATATACCTACACTTATATGTACCTATACCCATACATATATATACATATATACATATACCTATACATACATACACACAAATATATATATACGTATATACATACAAACACACTTAAACATATATACACAAAAATAAATAATAAATAAAGGTATATACACACATACATATATACATATGTATACAAGTAGGTATACATACACATACATACACTAGTATATATATTAACATGCATGCATACATACATATTATGATTGCAACGTCTTGTCAGACGAGTGCCACTCCCTCAGAAATTTAAAATCTATGAGCCCAAATGCCTGAGGAAGTATCTATACAAAGATGATGTTACAGAGTCTTAGCTTTGTACGACAGTTAAGTCTCTCTCTCGGTTCAAAATGTTGAGATCCAGCAACAAGCAAGAGCAAGATAGCCAGCAATAAATTAAACTGCAGACCAGCTTAATGCGGGTACTGGTCTCCCGCTTTGTTTTTTAAATCAGAGATTTGCTCTCCTAGAAAGGTTGCCTTCACCACGGCTTATGGGAGCCCTCTCCACCCCAATACACATATACACGCACACACAAATATACACTGTGCTAGTTGGCCGTTGACTCAGAAAAAGAGTTCATTTGCCCTTTGGAAGGTTTTGTTTTTAATCCTTCAGGGAGACTAGCAACCCTCCTCACCAAACAAGTCTGGTGGGGGAACCAGTTTAGTCGCCGGTGACCCGACCATGAGCCAGGTAGTACTGGGTTACATGATACCAGTAGCATATGACATGACCTGACAAAACATACATACATACACACATACATACATACACATATGCATATATAGAATGATGGCAGATCAATTATTACATGCTTCCAGCATTTCAGGGCTACACACGTGACACTTTTTCCATCGCCACGGACAATATTTATAGACAAATGCCTGAGGAAGTATCTATACAAAGATGATGTTACAGAGTCTCACCTTTGTACGACAGCTAAGTCTCTCTCTCGGTTCAAAATGTTGAGATCCAGCAACAAGCATGAGCAAGATAGACAGCAACAAATTAAACTGCAGACCAGCTTAATGCGGGTACTGGTCTCCTGCTTTGTTTTTTAAATCAGAGATTTGCTTCTCCTAGAAAGGTTGCCTTCACCACGGCTCATGGGAGCCCTCTCCACCCCAATACACATATACACACACACACACAAATATACACTGTGCTAGTATGCCGTTGACCCAGAAAAAGAGTTCATTCGCCCTTTGAAAGGTCTTGTTTTTAATCCTTCAGGGAGACTAGCAACCCTCCTCACCAAACAAGTCTGGTGGGGGAACCAGTTTAGTCGCCGGTGACCCGACCATGAGCCAGGTAGTACTGGGTTACATGGTACCAGTAGCATATGACATGACCTGACAAAACATACATACATACACACATACATACACACATATATACATACACATATGCATATATAGAATGATGGCAGATCAATTATTACATGCTTCCAGCATTTCAGGGCTACACACGTGACACTTTTTCCATCGCCACGGACAATTTTTATAGACAAATGCCTGAGGAAGTATCTATACAAAGATAATGTTACAGAGTTTTAGCTTGGTACGACAGCTAAGTCTTTCTCTCGGTTTAAAATGTTGAGATCCAGCAACAAGCATGAGCAAGATAGCCAGCAACAAATCAAACTGCAGAACTGCGGGTACTGGTCTCCCGCTTTATGTTTTTTTTTTGTTTGTTTTTTTAATCAGAGATTTGCTTCACTCAGAGAGGCTGCCTTAACAGCGCTTTTGGGAGTCCTCTTCACCCCACACACATATCGAAATAAAGATATACACGTACACATACAAGCATGCATACAAACAGATGCACGCAAACATACATACGCAAGAACAAACACACATGACAACATGCACATACACACATACATTCATACATACACGCATGTACATACATATGCACACACACGTACACATACACGTACATGTAGAATATATATGAAGGAGTATTTATGATGACGATGATGATGTTTGTTACGAATAGGTGAATTCAACATGAATAAAAGAGTAAAACAATCCCAAATACACAGAACATAGAATAGAGAGACGTTCGCTTCGCCGGTAGTACAGCTTTTAAAATGAATACATACATACATTAATACATACATTTATATATTGTTACATCAAATTTTCGACCCAAACCGATTAAAAAGTTTCCCTACCTCTGAATACCCTTTATGTCAAATTTTAAATGTTTAGACCAGAAATTATCTGAGTAATTTGGTAGAAACCGCAGCGGTCAATTTTTTTTAACTTTGACCCCTATTATGACCCCTTGACATTTATTGTTTTGGGCTCACATCAAGTTATTAAGTTAGATCCATGTCCAAGAGACCTATATCTAAAATTTCACGTGTTTAGACCCAAAATTGGCAAAGAAGTTTGGTAGAGTTCTCAAGGGCAAATCGTTGAACTTTGACCCCGTAACAGTCAAATTTCTGGCCTAAAACCGATCACATAGATTTTCCCAAATCCCAGTACCTTGTATATCAAATTTCGAGTCTGTAGACTAAAAATTGACAGAGTTATTGTGTAGGGAAATGTACACACACAGACAGACAGATTCTTTCAATTTTATATATGTATATACTAGCATGGGTGCCCGGGCAACGTTGCCCGGATGTTTGGAGGTGTATGCTAAGCAAAAAAAAAAAATCTTGGACCCCTATTATGACCACTTAACATTTACTGTTTTGGGCTCAAATCAGGTTATTAAGTTACATCGATGTCCAAGGAACCTATATCTAAAATTTCAAGTGTTTCGACCCAAAATTGTTGGAGTAGTTCGGTAGAGTTCTCAAAGGTCAAATCGTTGAACTTTGACCCCTTAACAGTCAAATTTTTGGCGGAAATCCGATCAGCTAGATTTCTCCAAATCTCAGTACCCTGTATATCAAATTTCGAGTCTGTAGACTAAAAATTGACAGAGTTATTGCATATGGAAATGTACACAGACAGACAGGTAGACAGATACACACAGACACATTCACTTATATATACTGTGGAAATATGATATTTTCAATTCTATTTCCCTTTTTGTATATACAAATCCTTAATTTAAGAAACTCATAACTCATAACAAAAATCTATATTCCAAATTTCATGATGCTGACCATCTTACAATTTATTTCTTTAATTTCGTTGACTCTTACAGTTCTTGACAGTAACGGTTTCGTAGCACAAAATCAGTCATTTAATTATTACATCAATCAATGAATCTATTTTGCCCTTAACTCATCAGAAGAAGTAGATTGATATAATAATTAAATGAATGATTTTGTACTACGAAACAGTCACTGTCAAGGACTGTAAGTGTTAACGGAATTAAAGGAATAAATTGTAAGATGGTCAGCATCATGAAATTTGGAATATAGACTTTTGTCATTTATTTGTTATCTGCTCTGTAATCATATTGAGTTTCATAAATTAAGGACTTTTATATAAAAAAAATGAAATAGAATTGAAAAAATCATATTTTCACAGTAGCTGTGTGTGTGTGTGTGTGTGTGTGTGTGTGTGTGTGTGTGTGTGTGTGTGGTCACGAATAGGCTCCTATATGGTTGACTATTTTAAAAAGCTGATTACATATAATGATAGAAGATGTATCGAGACACAGGAATTGGTATGTTTGATCTGGCAGAACGGTGGTTCATTAAAATTGTGAGGTCTGCGTTCGCGCCTGATCCACAAAGTATGGAAATAAAAAAATTAAAAATTAAAAAAAATCATTTACAAGTGTTTTTGATATAGATGTACATAAGAATACTTTGATTAAATAGGGATGGTATAATAAAATTGTGGGGTCTGCGTTCGCGCCTGGCCTCCATAGAATGGAAATATGTCACAAAGTTTAACAAGGCTTTTTAATATAGATCCACAGAATATTGTGATAAGTGTTTCAGTGTGAACAGGTATCGTATAATAAATTAGGGGGTTTATCTATTTTATTTTTACTTTCATCATAGTTTGCTTTGGTTTTGATACCCCCAAATTCGAAGCTATCTCTTTACAACCCTTCCTTTTCCTAACCTATAATACTTTCATAAATCAAAGTCCATTTTTTGCAGGCTGTTTTTTAACCCAATCAACGACGGGTACTTTTGCTACTATATACATATAATTTGAGACGTGGGTGGTTGTATACATTTGCGTGTATAAAATTTTACGGGGTTGAATTCTTAGTGTTTTTTTTCAAAAATCGCTGATTGTAAATATAAAACTTTTTTTTTCAACTTTTAGACGAGAAAACCTTGCAAAAAAAAATGTGAAATGTTTTCGTTCGGGTTATTTAAAGCTACGCGACATCACGACTATTTGCTGATGGAATAGATTGGCATGATGTTTGGATGAAAGTGGACCAGAATAAATGGGTTTCTTGCACGTCAACCTAACGGAGAGGCTGACAGATATTAACAGCTTGGATAAATATCGCTTTATTTGTGATGTCGCTGTACTTCCATGGACTTTATTTTTAGTTTTAAAATTGAAAATCTTATAAATCTCCCCCCTCTCAAAATAAACAAAATAAGAATAAAGATGATATGGTTTTCAGAGCTTGGAACTGCTGCAGGATTCCTTTTTACTACGCATGATATTTCTGAATTCTGATTAGGCGTTTATTAACTAATTTTTTCTATCTATAATTACACACAATACTTCAAGCAAACTATATTAGCGTCTTGAATATGCATAGATACATATATATATGTGTGTGTGTGTGTGTGTGTGTGTGTGTGTGCGTGCGTGTGTGTGTGTGTGTGTGTGCGTGCGTGTGTGTGTGTGTGTGTGTGTGTGTGTGTGTGTGTGTGTGTGTGTGTGTGTGTGTGTGTGTGCGTGTGTGTGTGTGTGTGTGTGTGTGTGTGTGTGTGTGTGTGTTGGAGTGGAGAGGGCTCCAATAAGCCGTTGTGAAGGCAACCTTTCTAGGAGAAGCAAATGTCTGATTTAAAAAACCATAAAGCGGGAGACCAGTATCCGCATTAAGCTGGTCTGCAGTTTAACTTGTTGCTGGCTATCTTGCTCTTGCTTGTTGCTGGATCTTAACATTTTGAACCGAGAGAGAGAGACTTAGCTGTCGTACAAAGCTAATACTCTGTAACATCATCTGTGTATAGATACTCCCTCAGGCATTTGTCTATTAAAATGGTCCTGTGGCGATGGAAGTCATTTTTGGACTCATGGACTTTAAGTGTCTGAGGGAGTGGCACTCGTCTGACATGACTTTACAATCATATATATATATATATATATATATATATATATATCAGGTTGGAAGAGTGCTCAATCAAATTGAGCAAATTATAGTTTTTTTTTTATTTTTCTTTATCTAAATACAGACATATCTTGCTACGATTTGCAGATCGTTTCGATCATAATTGATCTCATCAGGCAAGAAAATTTAAAAATTAGAAAGGTTCAAGATCATTTTCAATTTAAGAGGAGAGAAGATAAGAACATTAACCTTGCCTTTCTGTCATGGCAAAGTATATTTTTCTCCTCTAAAATTGAAAATGGTCTTGAACCTTTTTGTAATGTTTAAATTTTCTTGCCTGATGAGATCAATTATGATCGAAACCGTCTGTACATCATAGCAAGATATGACTGTTTTTACATAAAGAAAAAGAATATATATATATATATATATATATATATATATATATATATATATATATATATATATATATACTTGTAGGGAGATCCGACCTTGCCCGGGAATTAATGAGGATCGCCGATATTTTATTGGTCATCGAAATCGATAAAATCGCCAATTTTTCAACCTTATTCACAGTTACTTAATCCACAACACATTGCATTGTAGAGATCCTACGGTTGTACTTTATAAAATTATTTTTATAAAATTGCTTGAATTAAAATTTAAAAATGCAAATATCAAGGATTATGGTCAAATTGTTCTCTAAACAGCATCGCTTCCCCGTAACATCGAAAAATTTACTGTTGATTTTATATGTCGTGCCTTTCAACTTGTGTGGTGATAAAACTTCTCAGTTGCACTAGTTATGTTAGCCTCTGAAAGGTGTTAACTTTGGTCAAAATGTCCATTTTGTTCTTACATCGGATTATTTCGATTATTGATTATCGATACTTATCGAAGATTTCGATACAAAACTACATAAAGTACCTTCGTATGAAATTTCATAAAAATCGGCCCAGCCGTTTTCGAGTCCATAGGGAACGAACTCACACTCAAAGTTCCTTTTATATAATAATAGAGATAGATATAAATAAAGGAATCTAAAACAAGTACGCATTGGAGAGAAAAATGAATGAGCATCGAGAAGAACTCCGCAGAAAATTGAGGGAAGTGAACGAGTTGTAACAAGAGGTCATATTTTACTAGACGGACCTTGACCCGTTATGTCAGTATATATTATAGTTAGCTATGGAATAGTGAGTATACAACATTAATAAATATATAAATGTGCAGGTGAGTATACAGAATTAATGCATAAACACGCAAAAATTGAATGCGCGCGCGAAAAACAAACGTTATAAACAAGCAAACAAGCAAGCAAGCTCATCTGAGTTTTATAATTAGTTAATTAGATAGATGGATGGATAGATAGATAGATAGATAGATAGATAGATAGATAGATAGATAGATAGATTTAGATCATATTTTAACTCAAATTACATTTTTTGTGAGGAAAACACGTTAAAATAAGTTTAAATAAAAAATGCTGTTAGCCTGTGTATGCTTTGAACAGCAGCAGTGGCTTTTAATATCGGTCTTAAGACAGGTCGGCCATGAAATAGGTAAGCAGACGAACTTTTGAAACCGGAAGTCACAAACCGGATGGACAGTTTAAGCGCCCAAGCAAGCAAACTGATCTGAGTTTTATAATTATATAAATTATGTCCAGACTCTGTAGAGCTTCGCCACATGTATGAGAACAACATTTCGCATCCCATCACGGTCTAACAACAAAGGCTGATTGCTTGGTTCTGTTAAAACATATGTGGGTTAGCAAAATATATTTACGTATTTACTGAATCCATCGTATGGGCTGAATAAGTATACAGCTTGCCAAACATGTACACTTTTATGATTTTCTGCTCACTGGAGCAGATCACATTCCCGTCATCAGAAACGGTTTCCTCGTGAAACTGCGATGTTTTCTCTGTCGAAGTAGCTGTTTTTCGATTGTTGTCACATGAACCAACAACTTTAAAAAGTAGAGATAATTTAATTTTAAAAATTTTTAAATAATTATTGATGGATATTTTCATATATTTTTTTTCTTTTCCGTTATTCCCGAAGCACGTTTCAAAAATTAGATATATTAGTTTTTTTTTTGTTTTTATTTTGCTAATAGAGTAATATCTTTTTAAAACAAATTGCCAGATGTAAGAACAGCAATAGCAGAGGACATTTTAAGATGAAATTCGATGCATTCAGAAACTATGTTTAAAAACGAATTAAATGGACATTTTTTAGCGTGTGTCGAATGTTTAATAAAATCTGTTCTGTAAATCAATCTAACACTAGTGAAAATGATCATTCAATCTTTTTTATCGTGAATCACGTTGCCACACCCGTTTTCATTAGATCACCGAAGATAAGCCACGCTCTCTCTGGCTAATACAAGTTGGGCGACCATTTAAGAACCCAAGACACTGTATTTGGGAGTACGAGAAAACTTCTCCGTAAAGAAAAATATTAGCCTTGAAACTGCCTTTATCAAGTACGGGATGCCTTCAATAAGTCTCCAGGCATTTTGATTGATACATGAAAATCTAGTCCCATATGAAGTAATCTCTTCCGGCGCAATGTACTTACTGTATCATTCTAACCACTTCTAGAAGGCCCCATGGAGGTCCTCTTTGTGTGACTGTGTCTATGACCCTCGTCACAACCTCTTTCATCTCCTCAATTGTCTCATAATGAAAACATCTAAGCTTTTCCTTGAGCTTAGGGAATAACCAAAAGTCACAGGGAGCAAGGTCTGGACTATAGGAAAGATGAGGAACTGTCGGTGCCCATCTTTGACAATGATGGAATGTGAACTGCACGCTTGGTACAAACTTCGCGCAAATCTTTCGCATCTTCAGTTCCTAGCGAAAAATTTTGTGTACAGTTTTCACACTGACATCAAACTATGCACTTATTGTCTCTGTTTCTTATCAATG
Source organism: Euprymna scolopes (assembly GCF_053919585.1). Taxonomy (NCBI): domain Eukaryota; kingdom Metazoa; phylum Mollusca; class Cephalopoda; order Sepiida; family Sepiolidae; genus Euprymna; species Euprymna scolopes. The sequence goes on along the minus strand of NC_136483.1, from coordinate 107,050,517 downwards.
AAATTCTTTATTTGGCCAATCAACTCTGGTGGCCTGACTTTCTTACTCCTTCCACACTTCTCATCATCCCTCACAGACATCATGCCTTCCTTGAATCTCTTATGCCACTCAAAAAACTGGTGCTTGATTCATGTAAGACGGTCTAAAAGCAGTCTGAAATATTCCATACGTTCATGTGGCATTTTTTTCTAAGCTAAAAACAGAATTGTATTGAATATCGTTCTTCTAAAGTGTAGTCATGTCCAGATTACTTTTTTTTTAATCACTAGCGATGACAATCAGGCTTTAGTAGGGTGTGTTCCAATATCCTGTCAGTCATCTCATAAGATGTCTAGCAATAACATACTGAATTTTCAAGAGTCTACGACAATTTTAAATGCCTGTACAAAAAAGTCTGGAAACTTCGTACGTCAGTATAACCTGCTAATCCACATATCTGTTGGCACAATAGAACAAATTCTGTTCTCTGCCATGTGGTGAAGCTCTCGGGGAGAGTATGCTATTCATTTTTCTTTTTGTTTGTTTTGCTTGTTTATTTGATTTTCGTGTCTAAGGGTAGAATTGAAGAGATAGTTGAAAGTGTAGATACATAAATGGTAAATAATTAGAGCAACCTTTTCAGCGGAAGGGCTTCCGGAGGGAGGTAAAGGGTTCACGTGACTTCCGGTGAGATATCTCTTAGACGGCGAGATTTAACCTTAGAAGACGTGTCGGATAACTCTCACTGAGAAGAGAGGTGTCCAGTGTGTTTCGGGAGGCTGATGTAGCGAGACGATCTCTCTCTCTCTCTCTCTCTTTTTTTCTCTATCTATCTATCTATCTATCTCTTTCTTTCCGCCCACATATACAAACGAAGTCAACCTGCTTTCTGTTTCTGTTCTTTTTTATAAATCCTGTTCAACATCTAAACAACCAGTGCCTGCATGATTTTTATCAACAAACGAAAAGCAACCTCGTTTCACAGCAACGACGATGAGAAGATCAAAACGCGTGTGCGTACATGATGTTATGAATCCCTCCGTTAGGTTTATTATAACACAAGGAGATTACAATAAACAAATAATGAAATTTCTAAAAATAATGCCATTTCACATTTTTTAGGTTTAAAGTATTTTGTCGTTTTTTATTTTTTATTTTTTTTTTTTTTTTGGTAGCGTCTAACAGGAAGAGAAAAAAATAGTGTTTTTGTTTTTTGTTTTTTTTTCAATTTCAGAAATGTATGGAATTTTTGGAAATATGTCGGAATCGCTAGAAACGAATAACTAAAAACGAATGTGACTGTGGAAACTGAGTGCTTGGGAATAATTATCTTTAATGGTGATTTTATTTTCCTGGCATGTCAACGATGCAAGAATGTGAGCTTAGATCACGTATTTTGTTTATTTATGACTTGAAAAATACCGGTCTCAGGACGAGTAAATTTCATTCACTGTTGACTGGAAATAATTTTATCATTACTTACATTCTGGAAATTATGCAGTAAAGCATTCGATACATTGTTTTTTATGTTTCTCAGAAAATATCAAGTTAATTTGAATGAAAAGTACACCCAATCTTCAAACAGATATTATCTATCTAAATTGAAAGGGAAATGAAGATATACTTAGTTGACAAATATTTATTAACGAAATATCAAATTACCTATATGCAAAAGTATTTAACATATTTACTAATATTCAGTTGTTTATCCTCTGTTTTACCTTACAGCCTCCAAACGCTTTCCATAACTGCCTATTAGTTTCTTGCAAGGACTTGCTTGTAGTTTCAACCATTCATAGTTTAAATCTTTCACAGTTTAAACCATTCATAGTTTCGACCGTTCATATTTTAAACCATTCATAGTTTCAACCATTCATAGTTTCAACCATTCATAGTTTAAACCATGCTATTTCTTCAGTTCCTTGATATTCTTGGGAACTCTTGATGCACCCTTAACTTCAACGTTTTCCACAAATTTTCTATGGGATTTAAGTTGGGTAATTGGCTAGGTGACTGTATGACTGCAAAACGCTAATCCCATTATCATTAAACGATTTCATAGTTATTTAAGCCTTGTGCTTGGGATCATTGTGTTGCTGGAAGATAAAGTCAAGATCCAATTCTAAATCTGCGCCACTCTTGAACAGGTGTGTTGACAAAATCTTCGCATATTTTGCTTCATTCATTTTCCCTTCTATGATTTCCGTTCTCCAACTCCAAAAGCAACCCCAAATCATCACACTTCCACCTTTAAATGATACAGTTGAAAAGGTATTAGATGGTTTAAATTCTGTACCTTTTTTTCCTCCATACATGGGTGCGCATGCTTCTTCTGAAAAGCTCAATTTTTGTTTTATTAAACCAAATAACTTTGTTCCAGAAGTCATCCGATTAACCTTGATATTAATAAACAAATTTCAAACGATCTTTCACATGTTTAGGACTTTACAATGGAATCTTCCTCGGTGATCTAGAATACAGGCCTGTACGAATGAATGTATGATTCAATGATCTCTTGATTGTGTCCTTGCTTATTTCAATACCTGCTTCCTGCAAATCCTTCTGAATTTCTGAGCCAGTCAGAAATGGTTCATTCTTTACGTTACGAACAATCTAACGAGCAGTAACATCATTTATTTTACGTGACTGAACACTTCTTAGTGGATTTTTAGTATTACCCCCCACCCCCGTTGTTTCCCACTTTCTCACGACAGCCCCAACTCTACTCGCCACCAAATTTAGTTCTGAAGCTATTTTCCTGTACCCCTTTCCATCTTTATGCATTGCTATAATTTCCTGGCGCATATAATTAGTCAATTCCTTTTTTTTAACCATTTTAAAACAGTAATGAAAGAGGCAACCTGCGCAATGTCTGAGAGCTGTTATCAACTGATCTGTACGGAGTTGGAATCCTTGGGATACCGTCTGATTGGTTGAAATATTGTAGCAAGATGAAATGACTGCTTAAGAATGAAATTTAACAGTGTCTTAAATACTTTTGCACGTGGGTAATTTGATTTTTCGTAAATAAATATTTGTCAACTAAGTATATCTTTATTTCCCTTTTATTTTTACATAGATAATATCTGTTCATAGATTGAGTGTAAATTTCATTCAAATTAACTTGATAATTTTTAGGAATATGAAAAAAAAAACAATATACTAAATTTTTTTGCTGACTACTCTATATATTAGGCTGTTGCATAAGTTCCCGCCAGTTTCTTTTTGTTTGTTCGTTTGTTTGTTTGTTTGGTTAGTTGTTTTTATTTTAAGAAAATCAAAGAATTTTAACAGCAAAAGTAAGATCGTGTGGGACTCAAGCTTCAAGTTTTTGTGTGAATCCCATCGACTGAAGGTTGCGTGAAATTGTCGTAAAAATCATACTTCATCTTTTCACCCAATTATCCACATGTCTGATGGCCATCTTCCTTCAGAAGAACCCTCATTTAGTCTTCGTCCATCTTGATTGGTCTTCCAGAACGAGAAGCGTCATTGAGGTCAAAATTACCGTGTTTGAATCTGGTAAACCAATCTTGAACAGTTCTCTCCATATACGGCACAAATATCCTGGGTCACTTCACTCATATTTTGATCGCGATTAAAGGCGAAAAAAGGAGGTAAAATATGTGATTTTTTTTATCTACTTGACAATCCATTTGACGGTTCTGAAAAACGATAAAAAAATATGTAAGCAAAAAAACGATAAACATTATCTTGTAGAACAGAATACATGATTTCTAATGATATATAAAATTTGCCAAATATTCAAATATGTTTTAGAACAAAACTTTTTTATGAAAGGGCGGGAACTTATGCAACAACCTGATATATTAGCATGAGTGCCCGGCGTTGCCCGGGTGTTTAAAAGTGTGTGTTGAGCAAAAAAAAAAAAGTGGTAGTAGGAAGGCAGGCTTGAACCCGTACCACGAAGTAGGAAAAGAACGGGAAAAAAACGCGACGTTTTTGCTGTTACGACCACCGCCAAACAGGAAGTAACGTAAGTTTAAATTAAGGCTAGACAATCAAAAAGAGGGGATGGCTTTCGAAAATATCAGTGAAAAAGCGACCCCTCCCTGTAGAAAAGTGCCCAGTTAAGGGTGAAGAAATTAACGTTTTTAGCCAATTTTTCGGTATTTGTCGTCTAAGGATCAAGCTTCAAAACGATACTGATCTTGTGAAAATCCGTCGCCTCTGTCGAAAGTTTTATGCAGACACGCAAACATACATACATACATTTATATATTGGTAGTTCAAATTTTCGACCCAAACCGATTAAAAAGCTTGCCCTATCTCTTATTACACTTTATGTAAAATTTCAAATGTTTAGACCAGAAATTATCTGAGTAATTTGGTAGAGACCGCAGAGGTCAAAATTCTTTTTGAATTTGACCCTTATTATGACTTCTTAACATTTATTGTTTTGGGCTCAAATCAAGTTATTAAGTTAGATCCATGTCCAAGGAATCTATATCTAAAATTTCAATTGTTTATACCAAATATTTTCGGAGAAGATTGGTAGAGTTCTCAAAGGTACAAATCATTGAACTTTGACCCCTTAATAGCCAAATTTCTGGCCGAAAACGGATTACAAATATTTTCCCAAATCTCCATACCCTACATATTAAATTTCGTGTCTGTAGACTGAGTTATTGTGTAGGGAAATGTACACAGGCAGACACACACAGAGAATGACAGACAGACGGACACTTTCACTTATATATATATATATATATATATATATATATATATATATATATATATATATATATATATATAAGGAGCGTTGCAAAAGCAAGGCCTCCTACTTTTAATTCAAAAACGAAAAGTTATGAATGCAGGAACGGTACTATTAAAACAAGCGGTCTTTTGTTCTCCAGATTTTATTTTTCTACATAGTCACCACCATTTTCAATGCACGTTTGCCCAACTCTTTTGATGCCTCGGTCGTAAAAGTCTGAAGCGCGCTTTGTCACTCACATCTCTGTCGTCACTCTGAAATCGACGAAACATTCTCTTAACTGTGCTGATATGAGTTGCATCGGCTTCATGCGCGCTCAACGGGCGCCAATGAACGGTTCAAGTTTTTCTACATGGAAGAATATAATGAGGCATCTCTGCTTCTGATACACGTTCATGACAGGGGTTTCTTACTTAGTCTCACATCGTAAATATCTGCAACAGAGAGATGAAACTTGCAAGTCATGAATGCATAAGTTCAGTCGTCATAATAATGCAATTTGCAATTCCCTCTGATCCATTCGGACGGAATACAAATAGGAGTCATTACTTTTGAAACGTTCCTCGTATTGTTTAGTGAAATAATAATCAGTCACAAACACGCACGCACGCACACGCACGCACACACACACACACACACACACACACATATATATATATATATATATATATATATATATATATATATATATATATATATATATATATATATAATTTATTCGGAGGTGAATAGTTAAATTTGGTCACTACAAACAGCCATCTATTTCAATCAATCAGGCTTCGACACTTGATGTAATGGAATGGCCTAACATTCCTTCATAGATGAAATGAACTATACCCTTTCACGTGAAAATAAAAAAAAGACAGGAAGAGAATAAGACAAGGTGTGAAGTAACTCTTATGTCACATGTATTCCCTTGTAAATAATCCCCTTTGTCTTTCACCCATAACCCGTGTTTCTCGCTGTATTCTTATTTAAAGTAAGGATATAACAAATATAACAAATGGCGACAGGATTAGAACTCACAAAAACGGAACTTTAAGCCAAAAATATTTGAAAACAAAGAGAAGAAAATACTGCACGGATAAATTCAACTACTAAGAAAATGCTAAGGCACACAAAAAGTAAGTTATATTTTTTATTCAGTCTGTTAAGGTCCTTAACATTTCACGAAGCATTGAAAGAAACAATTTTTGAAAGTGTCCATTTCGAATTTCTTTTGTTTCATAAGAAGAAAAAATACGGCGGAAAAAAATACATGTAGGCTGTGTTTAGTGTCAGTTTCGTGGGTGTTGCCATAACGTTGTCTACTAAAGAATTTTTTTTGTAATTTAAAAAAACTATTCAGTGAATTTATTTAATGCTTTGTGCGGGTATTGTTGACCTTTTCTTTTATTACGGTGTTTAAAAAAAATTCTTCAACATGGAACAATTAGCCGAGTTTACAAAAACGATACAATTAGCACTGGCAGCTCAGCAAAGTCAGACGGAATTTTTACAAAAAGAACAGTTAAAACAAAATGACGTATTAAAAACAATATTAATGAAACAAGAAGAAAAAAGGAGTGTCGGTTCACTCCGGAAGGAATTGCAAATTCGCTGACAGAATTTTTATATGAACCTACTAATGGCTTAACGTTTCCAGCATATTATCGTAGATACGAAAATATTTTTCCAAACGATGTCAGGCCTGGTCTGATGAAGAAAAAATTATTTTACTGTTGCAAAAACTGGGTTCCCATGAAAATACCAAGTATACCAATTTTATACTCCCAAGGAAACCCGAAGATATTCTTTTAAAGAGACTATAGGAATTTTATCGAACATTTTCGGGGAACGGGATAGTTTATTTTATACTCGTTATAGGTGTTTAAATATTTTGAAACAGGATGATGAAGACTTTATCGCCTATGCTGGGAGAGTAAATGCCCAATGCGAGTTATTTAAGCTGAAAGACCTAAAAGAGGACATGTTTAAATGCTTGATATTTGTGTAAGGGTTAAAATCCTCGAAGGATAAAGATATTCGTTCTATGATATTATCCATTATGAACCAAGACATAGAAATAACCTTACAGAAAGTTACTGAGGAATGCCAGAAACTGTTAAATTTAAAACAGGATAATACTAGTATCGAAGAGAAAAATGTTGACAAAATACAAAGGGTGAAGCAAGGTGATCACTATTTAAAAAAAATACTGTAAAACGTGTGGAGGAAATAATCACTTCACAAAAGAGTGCTACTTCAAAAGCAAAATATGCTATAAGTGCGGGCGTAAAGGACACAAGTCAACAGTATGCAAAAAGGATAAATACTGTAAGCCTGAAATAAAGACCCTTGATTCTAAAAAAGAGGCCATGTATCGTAAAAAAAGGAAATATATTGAAGTTCGAATCAATGGCCGGAAAGTAAACTGTCTTTTGGATATTGGAAGTGACATATCCTTAATTGATGAAACAACATGAAAGAAAATTGGTTCTCCAAAGCTGCAAAACACAAAGAGGAATATCTGGAAATAGATTCAAATTTAAGGGTGAATTTTATACTAATGTGACCCTAAATGAAAAGACGTTAAAAACTAAAATGTATGTGATACCTGGAAAAAATTCTAATCTATTCGGTATAGATTTGATGATACGTTTCAATTTATGGGAGAAATCAAATAAATTCATTTTGCAAAAGAGTAAATGTGACAGGATTTGAAAGTCCCAAACTGTCAGGAAGATTTGTTGGGAATTTGAAGAAGGATTTTAAAAATGTATTTTCTGAAGGTCTGGGTTGCTGTACTAGAACAGAAGTGAAATTTGAACTGAAAGATGAAGCGAAACCGGTGTTTAAACCCAAAAGGAAGGTTCCGTATTCGGCATTAGAAACAATCGAGAAAACATTAAATAGACTCGAAGAAATCGAAGTAATAAAAAAAGTGGACTACTCTGAATGGGCATCACCCACAGTTTATGTGAAAAAGAAAAATTAAAAAATCAGGGCATGTGGAGATTTTTTGACGGTACTGAATGAGTCCTTAAAGGATCATAACTATCCACTCCCTATCCCTGAGGAAATATTTTCTAAGTTAAATGGAGGAAATATTTTCACAAAAATTGACTTGTCAGAAACATATTTGCAGGTCAAAGTCCACGGAGATTGTTCTAAATACCTGACAATGAATACTCATAAAGAATTATTTTCCCTAAAACGATTGCCGTTTGGGTTGAAAGTAGCACCAAATTTATTCAAACAAATTATGGATGCCATACTAGCAGGCTTGGATTTTGCAATGGCTTATTTAGACGATATTTTGATAAGAAGTAAAAATGTTGAAGCACATAAAAACCATATTCGTAAGGTATTCGAGAAAATAGAAGACTACGGATTTAAAGTGGCTCTCGAAAAATGTAATTTTGGTATGGACAAGATTGAATATTTGGGACAAATAATTTATTGGAAAGGTAGAAGACCTAACCCAAATAGGACAGAAGCAATTAGAGACATGCCTAGATCAGACAATGTAGTGAAGTTACAGTCATTCTTGGGTCTAGCAAAGTATTATAATTCTTATATCTCAAATATGTACGAACTAAGAGCACCATTAAATGAATTATTGAAGAAGAATAAAATAATTGCTCTGGACAAAAGAATGTGTGGAAGCATTCCAAAAAATTAAAAGATGTTTGTTATCGGATCTAGCGTTAGCATATTACGATCCTAAAAAGGATTTAATTGTAGCGGCAGATGCGAGCGAATACGGTTTAGGACCGGTGCTTCTACACAGAATGGAAGTTGGATCTACTAAACCAATTTCTCACACCTCAAGGGTTTTATTACCCGCTGAAATAAAGTACAGTCAGATCGAAAAATAGGGTTTGGCGATTGTGTATGCCGTGAGAAAGTTTCATAGATTCATTCATGAAAGATCTTTCGTCTTGGAAACAGACCATAAACAATTATTATCGATTTTTGGTTCGAAAAAAGGGATTCCTACTCATACGGCAAATAGATTACAGAGATGGACTATTATTTTGCTCAATTACGATTTCAAAATGAAATACCTAACATCTACTAAAATTGCACATGCAGATGGTTTGTCGAGATCGATCCCCAGTAAAACTGAATTTGAAGAAACTGTTATAGCAGCACTAAAAGAAGAAAATGAACTAACAGATATATTAATAAATACTGTTAGGGAACTTCTTGTTACACTTGAGGAAATAAAGAAAGCAGCAAAAACAGATAAATATATTAATAAGATTTAAAAAAGAAAAAACAAACAAGTGGGACAAGATGAAAAGAATAGAAAAGGATTAAAAGTTTTCCATTTTCTATGTGTGATGAAACTGATGTACGCAGACAGAGTGACAATACTGCAAGTATTACAAAAGAAAATCCTAAAGGAATTCCACACGGGACATCCTCGAATCTTTCAGAATGAAGGCCCTAATGAGAGGATTCACATACTGGCCTCGAATGGATCAGGACATTGAGAAAATGGTGAAATTATGTAAAGGTTATCAACTAGCCGCAAGATCTCCCCGTATACGGACGCAACATTGGCCTAAAACAGATGTACCCTGGACACGCATCCATATCGATTACGCAGGACCTTTGAAGGGATATCATTACCTAGTAATTATAGATAGTATGTCAAAATGGTCAGAAATTTTTAAATACAAACACTCTACAGCGGCAAACACAATAAAAGCGCTGGACGAGTTATTTAGTCGGTTCGGAGTTCCGAAAACAATTGCTAGTGATAACGGCACTATGTTCACAAGTCAAGAATCCAAGCGCTACTGTGAGGCATTGGCCATTGAACACATTACAACACCAACTTTTAACCCTCGATCAAACGGACAAGCGGATAGATTTGTCGATACTTTTAAACGAGCTTTAAAAAAGAATAATAACATCTACGCAATCAAAAATTCTTAGCAATATATAGGATAACACCAAATCCAAATACAAATATTAAATTATCCCCAGCTGAAATTATGTTTGCCAGGAAGGTATGTTCGGTGTTCGACCGATTAATCCCAAGAGAAAAAGTTTAAAAAAAGTATCAAGGTTAATGTAAGGTACAAGACTTACAATGATGGGGACAAAGTTTTCTTCAAAAATTATCGGGCAGGGAAGAGTTTTGGGGAAGAAGGCATAATCTCAAGGAGATTTGGGAGAATGGTTTACATTATAAAAGGGCAGACTTTTTTCCACAAAAACATATTAACCAACTGAGACCCCGATACATAGAAGTCAGAAACCAAGAGTTACCAATGGAAGTGCTATTTGACACTTTCCATATACAACCTCCAAACAAGGATGTACCAGTAACTCAGAAATCCAGTCACTCTCCAAAAGTAAAAAATCTGCAAACACAAATGGAGAGAAGTGAAAGGAAAAGGACCGAATCTTTTGGACAAAGTTTAAAAAGGAAAAAAAATGGTAGAAGCAAAATTCTATGGAAGAATTTAGAAGGTGATGTAATGGAATGGCCTAACATCCCTTCACAGATGAAATGAACTATACCCTCTCACGTGACTGAGAGAGAAGGAAAAAAGACAGGAAGAGAATAAGACAAAATGTCGAGTAACTCTTATGTCATCTGTATTCCCTTGTCAATAAACCCCTTTGTCTTTCACCCCTAACCCCGTGTTTCTTGCTGTATTCTTATTTAAAGTAAGACTATAAGAACACTATAGAAAACAAATATTTTTTTATAATTCTTAGGTAGGACAGGCCCTGGAATGAATGAGGTACTGTGATGACTGAGATATTTCTAGTTAAAAGTAGGATAGACAATTTTCATTATTTGAGACCAAGGATGACCAACGAGATCCATTTTCTCCACACTTTTTATTGGTCTTGTGTCTAATTTGTGAAACTTGTAATTCTTTATATTTTGTTCAAATAAATATATCAAAGTGTAGTATCTGTCTGTACACAGTCAGAGTACTAAGAATAGTTATTAACTAGGCCAATTTTTACTTTTGAATCCTATTCTGGGTGCTCCTTTTGGGAAGAAGCTGGATGTCCCTTGACTTAAAAAAAAAAAGCTTTGTACCTTACATTGCGCCCAAGAGAGGCGTCTTAATAGAAACTTTGCGTCACATGATTATGGATAAAAACTTGTTTACCCCCAAAGCGTTGTTTCCTGCGAAAAACCAGCCAGCTGACTTCACGGAAAGATAACGCTTATATATGAATCGAAATTATCAGGGTTTTTTTTTATTCTCTAAAATACTCTGATTAATTCAATTAATATAAATAGTATTTGATCTTTTACGATAAAAGATAACAATAATTGTGATATAAAATGTTATTTTTTAAGGCTTGCTATATTTACCATAACATTTCTCAACGTCAATTTCGAATGAAATCGGTATTCTTGTACGTATATTTTGTTTCATGTTATTATCATTGCTATGTAATTGACGATGGTAATGTTGGTGATTTTTTGTTCAACTTTAAATTGTCATCTTAATTAATCGATGCTGACGATGTAACAAATGGGTTTTCATAAAAAAATTATTATTTCCCCTTAGAAATCATCGTACGCCATAAATACAGTGTGTGTGTGTGTGTGTGTGTGTGTGTGTGTGTGTGTGTGTGTGTTCTTTCTATACTTTTCAAGATAAGTCAGTTTCGTACTATGGCCCTGATAAACATGAGTTGTCCATCATTTCGACGTATAATCTAATTGGTAACGATGCTATTAATTGAATGCTAACTTGATATCTACCCCTCCTAACCCCTTGTGTTGATAAAGAGTTTATATACGAATAAAGTTCATATCATCTGACTGAAACGATCTAAGTTGTTATTGTTTCGAATTCTTGAAACATGTAAATGATCTTGTATCAATGTTTTCTACTTAATCTAGTTTAGCTCTAAAAGAGATCTAACTCCTCTTCTATTGAACTGATTATATATCTGCAGGATTTTGAACGACTGATCGTAATTCCCATGTTTCTTCCGCCATTATAAGACCAGAAGGGTTAACTATCTATTCATTGTTGTTCTCGTGTTCTGGATTCAGACCATTATATATATATATATATATACATATATATATATATATATATATATATATATATATATATGCTTCATTTACTCACATAAAATTAATATACTAAAGTATAAATTTATGCGTAAACTTTAAGTATTTACTTCAAAAGTGCTCAATGCGTAGCTAGAGCTAGTTGCTAATTAGTAAGTTATAAAATATATATGGCGATTAAGCTACACTGAATATGCTAGTATATATATATATATATATATATATATATATATATATATACTAGCAAAAGTACCCGTCGTTGACTGGGTTCAAAAACAGCCTACAGAAAATGGACTCTGATTTATGAAAGTAGGATAGGTTATGGAAAAGGAAGGGTTGTAAATTTGGGTTGAATTTGAGGGTATCAAAACCGAAGCAAAATATGATAAAAGTAAAAATAAAATAGATAAACCCCATAATTTATTATACCATACCTGTTCATACTGAAACACGTATCACAATATTCTGTGGATCTATGTTAAAAAAAAAAAAACTTGTTAAACTTTGTGACATGTTTCCATTGTATGGAGGTCAGGTGCGAACAAACACCCCATAATTTTATTATATCATATTTCTTCAAACTGAAACATAATTATCAAAGTATACTAACGCACATAGATATGAAAAGTCTTTATTAAAGTTTGTGCCTATTTCCATTCTATGGGGGGGGCCAGGCGCGAACGCAGACCCCACAATTTTTTTATGCCATTCCTATTTAAGTACCAAAGTATTATTATGTACATCTATATCAAAAACACTTATAAACGTTTTTTTTTTATTTATAAATTTATATTTCCATACTTTGTGGACCAAGCGCGAACGCAGACCCCACAATTTTAATGAACCACCGTTCTGCCAGATCAAACATAGCCATTCCTGTGTCTTGATACATCTTCTATCATTATATGTAATCAGTTTTTTAAAATAGTCAACCAGATAGGAGCCTGTTCGTGACTACACACACACACACACACACACACATACACATTTAGCTTTATATATATATATATATATATATATATATATATATATATATATATATATATATATATATCAAAGGGATGTAGTGTTTACCTGATATACGCAATGGTAAACTTCAAACTAATATAAATAACTGTATTTATATATAGATAATTTCATCCCAACCGAATAAGAAAGCTCAATACGCAATAGAGAGTAGAGCTTATTATAATAGAAAGAAAATTAAAGCTTCAAGTTGAACTTTACAATCAAAAGTTATTGTTCGACAATACCTCCCCCCCCCCCAAAAAAAAAATGTTGGGTTTTTTGTTGAGTATTCAGTCGAACAATAAATTTTGATTGTAATGTCCAACTTACAGTTTTAATTTTCTTTCTTTTATATATATATGTGTGTGTGTGTGTGTGTGTGTGTGTGTGTGTGTGTGTGTGTGTGTGTGTGTGTGTGTGTGTGTGTGTGTTAGAAATATTTTTACATCTATCTCCACAGCATCACCATTCGCCATTGCATGGAGCATTGTTGCTACATCTGGGCTAGTGCAACAACTACTGGTCTCGCCCTATTGTACATCGTCCCCAAACGTCCCTAACCTTATAGGTCACATATCGTTAAGTAAGTCCCACCCCCTATGTTATCGCCGCCATGTTGTATGCCTGTGTTTGTTTTATAAGCACTTCAGTAGAATGTGCTCGAACTAACTTGTTACACTTGTGTCCCTTCAACACAATATCCTTCCAACTAACACCAAAATCACACCCCTTCCCTATGGAGGTCCCCAAATGTTGGAAGGCTTTCTTCTCTGATAGCTTTTTTTCTCGATGTGCTTTTTTTAGAATTCTCTGCCTGGTCTATATTTCCTTGTTTGTACAAATATGCTTAATTTAAATGTAATATGAACAAGCATCTAGGACGTTTGCTATATATCTGGCGCAATAGCTTCTTATGTTTCAGTGGCAGTATATCTTGTGTGAGATAAATAATGATAGACATGCTATATCTATTAGACCTGTTGACCATGCAGCGTCTAGTAGAAAATAAATACTTCGAAAATTCATTTCGTTATCTAAGACTGGTTATTTATTTGTTTCCCACGGAACAAAAATATGTCACAAGGTCGTTTAATGTGGGAGATAACCAGCTCTCCTCAAAAGGGGCATTCTGCAAAAATAAAATTGCCTTAATATAGAAGGGTTTCCCCCTCCATTGACTAAGACAATTAATTTGAGTACAGCATCTGTGCAGACACCACACTTCAGTGACCACCCCAGTACGAGTATCGGGTGACGTCTGACATGGCACGTTATCTAAGACTGTGTTTCTATTTCTTAGGATTGCAACTAACTTGAATTCATCTCCCGGAAGAATTATAAAACGCGTAATCGGACTTTGCCCTAGCTTCCCAGGACCTTTCTCACAAGGAAAAAAACAAACAACCGGAAATTTTGGGATTTCCTAATTCTGTTTCCGGGCTATTATGTGCATTTATCAACACGGAAACAGTTTCGGTAAACCAAGTTTGAATTCCGGCCGAGATCATAGACATCACCCGCTATTAATAGATAAGACGAAGGACGGATATTGCTGATGACGTTTACAAGGGAGACTGGGGGGGGGACAATACAGCTGAAAGTTTCACTTTTGATGACATAGAGATAATCCCAGGTACACGAAGCGGAAATATTTATGTGTGCAAAAAGAGGACATTATTTTCGAGGTTGAATATTATTATTATAATGCTTTCACTAAACCTGAATTAAACATCGTTTGTTTCAGTAAGTTAGGCCTGTGATGGACGTGCGTCGGAAGCAGAGATGCATCATTTAATTCCTAGCAAAAGCGCATTGAAAATGATGGTGATTATGTAGAAAATCAATTCTGACACACAAAAGGTCGCTAGTTTTAATGGCACCACTCTCGTCTTCGTTGTACTTCAACCTTTTGAGTTGAAAAAATAGGGTGCTTTAGTTTATAATAATATTCTCTTGTCATAGCCCTAGTAATTATATATATATATGTGTGTGTGTGTGTGTGTGTGTGTGTGTGTGTGTGTGTGTGTGTGTGTGTGTGTGTGTGTGCATTTCATATTTGGGGGCCGCAACCTTGTTTTTTGAGGGAAAGCTATCGTATCGTTTTTAGTCGCATAAATTTGAATTTAAGTATTTTCTTTTTGAGTAGCAAATATATACAAATAAATACTTATTGTCTATTATAAGATAGTTACGGTTACTCATTGAGAAAGTGTTTGAATCGTTTGAATTGTATGATATGAAAACAAGATTCAGATACGAATTACATCTGTAACAGAAACTACTGAAAGCCAGAAGTCAATACCTACACGCGGAAAAGTGGCGATAAAAAGAATGAAGACCAACGACCGCGCACGTATGTAAAAAGAGTTTGTTGATTGTGCAACGCCGTCGTAACATGTAATCACTCGGGACCCACACGTTGTACGCAGACAAGAAAAAAATCGACTCCTTTTTTCAGTTGAAAAAACAGACATTTATTTATAGGTACTTTCCAGAATAACGGTTTGTCTCTTGTTCAAAAGTGTTCTCGCATTTCAATGTGCTTAACAAGATTCTGCCATGTAAAACATGTGGTACTCTGTCCTTGGCTATGTTTAGAACGCGTCCTGCTCTGTCGCTCTCGACCCACGTGTGTAACACCTCTCTCTCTCTCTCTCTCTCTCTCTCTCTCTCTCTCTCTCTCTCTCTCTCTCTCTCTCTCTCTCTCTCTCTCGCCTCTTTTACAGGGTAACGTTATTTCTTTTTTATGATCATTTCTTTCTCTTCTTTATCGCTATGACGTCCTCTCGGACACGGCTCGATCATTTGCGTACATGTACTGTCGCTGCTGCTGCCATACAACAATTAACAATTATTTCTTGATCTCTCACTAGCAATAACGCACATGTGCACAAGTACACGTTCACATAAAAGACTATGTGCAGACTATATATTATTTAATTGGAATTCATTATTGAAATGAGTATCATTTATTAATTTATTTATTGCAGACTATTATCCTCATCTTTCTTAGATGTTGTTTCACGACGTTTTGGCCAACTATTCCTCTTCGTCAGATGGTAACCGCGACGGGATAGAAACTCCGAATCTCCTAACTGCACTCTCAGCAATTACTGCCATCTATAGTTGTTGTCGTCTCACGTTTTTGGCCAAGTAAGCCTATATATATATATATATATATATATATATATATATATATATATATATATATATATATATATATATATGGGAGATACTTTGATAATCGTCTCAATAGTACGAAGTGTGATCCTGAATGAGTGTCACCCTCACCGGGCCATAATATTTATTAAAACGACCCGCAGGTATTTCTGAAACTTGGAGAACCAATCATATCCCAAGTAAGAGAAATACCAAGAGAGAGTGTCAAGGTGATAATTTTGTTAGTCGTACCTAGGTTACTTATCATTGGGCGGTGATAAAACAAAATCCGTTGGACGTTAATGAGTGGCACACATTAACGTCATGTGCTGTTACTGTTATGCCAGTGTCGTAGGAGCGCTGCATTGTGGATGAACGTTGGACCAGCTGGCTCCACTTGGTGCGGCCGTGCGCAAATGTCTGCGTAACAGAAGCATCTCTCTAGAAAAAAAAAGTAAAGCGATAAAATACGATAGTCAACTCAATGATGCTTTATGCATGTAAGACATGGATAGTGAACGCAGACCTATAAAGGATGATCCAGCCAATAATGTTCCCTTCGCCATAGTTTGCAATAATATTCAGATAAAATACCGTCTCAATCGATAAAGTTAACAAAAGAAAAAATAAGAATACGACGTTTCAAACAAGATTTTAAAAAGAGAGAGAGAGAGAAATATCTTATATGAATATTAGTGCGAAAATTGAAGAAACATAATTTTTGCACATTTTTTTTTTTAAATAGTGTACACTCGTACAATATCTATATATCTATCAGGTCCTGGATATGACCTTAAACTATATCCAGTGGTGAAGCCCCAGCTTGCGGGCTTTGGGGAGTGTGGAGCCACCCTTTAATTGCCATTGCTCCCAGGTCCACTCTGACCCGGAGTGGTAGTACCTGTTAGGGTCCCAACTATGGGTTAAATAGAAACCGACTTGAAAACAACAAATATATTCTAATTAAAAAAGTTTTCTTCAAAATCTTTGGATTCGGCATTAAATAACCTGAAAAGGATTGATATGCCGTAAAACAAAAACAACCAACCAAACTATATATCTATCTAACTATATATCTATAAAGGTGAATGTGTCTATGTGTATGTGTGTCTGTCTGTGTATCTGTGTGTCTGTGAGTGTGTGTCTGTCTGAGCCCAAAACAATAAATTTGAAGGGGGCATAATAGGGGTAAAAGTTAAAAATAATTGACTTTTTTTTTCTTTTTTTTTTTTTTTGATCAGCATACACCTCCAAACACCCGGGCAACGCCGGGCTGAAATGCTAGTATATCTATAAAAGTGAACGTGTCTGTGTGTCTGTGTGTGTACATTTCTCTACGCAATAACTCTGTCAATTTTTAGTCTACAGACTCGAAATTTGATATACAGGGTACTGAGATTTGAAGAAATCTAGCTGATCGGATTTCGGCCAAAAATTTGACTGTTAAGGGGTCAAAGTTCAACGATTTGACCCTTGAGAACTCTACCGAACTCCTCCGACAATTTTGAGTCTACACACTTGAAATTTTAGATATAGGTACATTGGACATGGATCTAACTTAATAACTCGATTTGAGCCCAAAACAATACATTTTAAGGGGTTATAATAGGGGTCAAATTGTAAAAAATTGACCCTTTATTTGTTTTTTAGTTTTTTGTTTTTTTGCTCAGCATTCACCTCGAAACACCCGGGCAACGCCAGGCTGAAATGCTAGTATATCTATAAAAGTGATCGTGTCTATGTATCTGTCTGTCTGTGTATTTGTGTGTCAGTGTGTGTACATTTCCCTACGGAATAACTCTGTCAATTTCCAGTCTACAGACTCGAAATTTGATATACAGGGTACTGAGATTTGGGAAAATCTATGTGATTGGTTTTCAGCCAGAGATATGGCGATTAAGGGGTCTAAGTTCAACGATGTGACCTTTGAGAACTCTACCGAACTCCTCCGACAATTTTGGGTCTAAACACTTGAAATTTTAGATATAGGTGCCTTGGACATGGATCTAACTTAATAACTTGATTTGAGCCCAAAACAATACATTTTAATGGGTCAAAATAGGGGGTCAAAGTTTTAAAAATCGGCTGCTTTTTTTTTTTTTTTTTTTTTTGCTCACCATACACCTCCAAATACCCGGGGAAAGCCGAGCACCCATGCTAGTATATCTATAAAAGTGATCGTGTCTGTGTATCTGTGTTTCTGTGTATCTGTGTTTCTGTCTGTGTGTGTACATTTCTCTACGCAATAACTTTGTCAATTTTAAGAGGTCATAATAGGGGCCAAAGTTTAAAAAAATCAACTGCTTTTTTTTTTTTTTTGCTCAACATACACCTCCAAATACCCGTGCAACGCCGGGCACCCATGCTGGTATATCTATAAAAGTGAACGTGTCTGTGTATCTGTCTGTCTATTTGTGTTTCTGTCTGTGTGTGTACATTTCCCTTCACAATAACTCTGTCAATTTTTAGTCTACAGACTCGAAATTTGATATACAGGGTACTGAGATTTGGGAAAAACCTATGTTATCGGGTTTTTGGTAGAAATTGCGCTGTTAAGGGGTCAAAGTTCAACGATTTGACCTTTGAGAACTCTACCGAACTCCTGCGACAATTTTGGGTCTAAACACTTGACATTTTAGATATAGGTGCCTTGGACATGGATCTAACTTAATAACTTGATTTGAGCCCAAAACAATAAATTTGAAGGGGTCATAATAGGGGTCAAATTTTAAAAAATTGACCGTTTTTTTCTGTTTTTTTTTTTTTTTTATTGCTCAGCATACACCTCCAAACACCCGGGCAACGCCGGGCACTCATGCTAGTAAATTCTAAAAACGAACTGATAACTTTCTGTAAACATAAGTCCAGATTAAATTATGGTAATTTTGAAATTACATATCTATTACTTTAACCTTTTAGATATATATAATTTTCTATAACATTATCACTTTTTTACATATTTTCTTAATACTTTATAACTTAATAATCCTTTATTTCACAGTTGTCTTTAAGGTCGCATATTAAGGGAATTATCCATCATCCAGAGCCATAAAATGTTTTAATCATAGTCATTGGTTTTCCTAGTTTTGCATATGAATTACACACCGTCTCATATTTTACCAGAACCTCTGGCTTTGATGCAAGAGAGATTAAAACTTGCTGCTATGGTTTCAAATCATCTGAAATAACAGCAAGGAGAGACTTGATCCCAAATATTTCTCATATGTTCTACCTCTCCTCTTTGATTTTCATACATAAAATAAATTTTACAGTGTATAAGGATTATTTGATACTAGAAATATTCATAATCGTACCAAAGAGGGGAGATATAACGTATGAGAAATATTTGGAATCAAGTCTCCTCTTCTGTTATTTCAGATCATTTGAAACCATAGCAGCAAGCTTTAATCTCCCCTCCATCAAGGCCAGAGGTTTTGGAGAAATTTATATATATATATATATATATATATATATATATATATATATATATATGTGTGTGTGTGTGTGTGTGTGTGTGTGTGTGTGTGTGTGTGTGTGTGTGTGTGTGTGTGTGTGTTTAATATAGATAATAAAGCAAATGATGGTTGAGATATAATTGTATAAAAAGGAATATGAATAAAAAAAAAGAAAGAAAACTGAGCTCGTCATGGAAATTGAGTTAAAGTCTGAGGAAGTTATCTGGTTGCATTCTCTTATGCGTCAGCCAGTTCTACACTCGTTAGCTTTGTGCGACCAGACAAATATATATATATATATATATATATATATATATATATATATATATATATATATATATATATATATATATATATATATATTAGTAGCCTGCCAGGGCCACAAGGGAAACATCCAAGGAAAAAATCCTGGGCAAAACTCATTCCAAGGCAACAAACTAAAGCTATCTTTCCATAACTCTATATATATACAAATGTAGGTACATTTGGGTATATCTTATTGGTTTGAAAATATAGGTTATTTTTTACCAATTGTAATAAAATTTTAACTATAAAATAGTATTGTAATCTTCAAAAAGCCTTAGTCGAACATTAAGGGGATCATCAATAATCCAGAGCCTATGTTTGGCATTTTTACAGCTATAAAATGTTTCGGTAAACGTATAGTATCTTTCCACTCTCAAAAAATCCTTTAAACTTATCACTATTCTCGGTTTTCGAAGATGCTGAAAACGAAAATAACGTTTAAACTTTCAGAAAACAAGTAGTTTCCCAAAGATATGAAGAAATTATAGTTTTAAAAAGTGGGAGATCACTTTTCTATATCAATTTAACGTAAAATGAAAACCCACTTTATGACCATCAATGTTCAGAGTTTGTGTTATATTTTCGGGGTGGTGTTATGGTCTAGTAAATCAACACGAAACCTAACTTTAAAAATTGGTTTGGAGCAGCAAGTTTTAGTCTCCTCTCCATCAAGGCCAGAGGTTTACACACACACACACACACACACACACACACACACACACACACATATATATATATATATATATATATA
Organism: Euprymna scolopes; assembly: GCF_053919585.1. NCBI lineage: Eukaryota > Metazoa > Mollusca > Cephalopoda > Sepiida > Sepiolidae > Euprymna > Euprymna scolopes. The sequence goes on along the minus strand of NC_136483.1, from coordinate 107,030,070 downwards.
TATATATATATATATATATATATATATATATATATATATATATATATATATATATATATAGTAGAGTGGGAGGGTTTAGCGAGGGGGCACCCTGTGTTAAACAGTAAAAGTACGGTCGCTATACTTATTTGATGCTTTAAATTTAAATTCGCAAAAAGAAACGTTAACACATAAATACGAAATAAAGTTCAGATGGTGTCAAGAAGTTGGCTTTTGATGGCCATTGTTACCGTTAAGAATACAAGCCAGGGTTAATGACGTCATATTAGAAAGGACATGATGGATCGACGTGACGTGAGAAGAAACCTACTGTAAACGAAGTTGTCATACTCCAGAAATTTTTAGCCTTCATGTTTTCTATCAAACACTAATAGAGACGAAGGAAACGTCGACAATCTTATAAAATGTCCCTTTTTTTCAAATCGCGGATCTTGTTATTTTCTTTATGTTATGCCAACTTTCATTTCAGAGCGAGAATTCAACCCACAAAGTATTAGCCATCAAAGGACGAGATGCGACAACCTTGAATGAAGTATCCTTAGTCTCAGAGGATCGCTGAAGCTGAACGTTGAATACCCAAGATTTAAATAAATTGTTCTGTTTATAACTTGTTGACTTGTAATCGGTTAAAAAAACATATACTTTATTTTATCTTTGTATCTAAAACATATCACTTCCCTTGGAAGTGATATGTTTTACTTTGTACTTTAAGATATCCTTGTTGTTTACGTTATTGACTTTTCTCCTAGTCTTGTTTGTTGCCATGGTCGAACCGGATGTTAAGATCGTCAAATCAAATTTAACGGAACGTGATTTTATGCCGTGATCAGGATGCATTATTGATTTAGAAGCCAACAGATGAAAGATAATAATTAGATGTGCCTTTACATCGCAGTTAAAAGCGTTGTCCATCGGTCAGTGAGTCAGTGTCGGTAGTTTGGTGGATTAGTGTGTGAGTTAGTCACTGAATCAGCCAGTCAGTTATGCATTTGGTCTGTTACCCGGTTGGTCAATCGGTCAGTCAATTGGTCAGTTATCAGTCTGTTAGTCAAACGGCTAATTCAATCGCTCGGTCAGTCGATCAACCAATAAATCACTTAATTGATCGGTCAGTCGGTAAGTCAGTTGGGCGGAAAACCAGTCAGCTGGTTGGGCAGTCAGTCGGTCAATTGTTCAGTGAGTCAGTTAGTTGATCAGCCGGTCAGGCAGTTGGTCGAACGTTTAGACAGTTTGTCAGTACGTTATTCAGTGAGTTGATCGGTCGATTGATAGATGGGCCAGTCAGTCAGTCACTTGATAATTTTGAGATGGGCCTTTGCCTCTGATAAAGCGTAGAAGTCGGGCAGTCAGTCAGTTGATTAGTGAGTGATTTATGCGGTCAGTTAGTTGGTCGGTAAACTAGTCAGTTAGTTGGTCGGTCAGTTGGTTGATCGCTCACTTAAGTCAGTCGATAAATCATTCAGCCTGTCAACCTGTCAGTCGGTCGTCTGTTGGGTGGTAGATGGTTCAATTTATCGGTCAACATGTCTGTCACCTAGTTCATTAATCAATCGGTCGATTTGTCAGTCAGTCAGTTGATCAATCGGTCAATCGGTTTGTCATACAGTCTGTCAATCAATCCGTCAGTCAGTCAATTAGTTTGTTGGTTTTATCAACAAACTAATTACTTTATTAATTGACGTTTAGTATTTTTGTCTGTCACGCTCAATTTTTAACTAGCATTTTCATTGAACTTTCAATCTTACGTTCGAAATAGAAGTTTTGTTGAACTTTTACGCTTAGGTTTGAAATAGTATTTTCGTTGTTAAACGCGCAGATTGAATGGAAGCGTCCTAAGGATGGAGACACACTTGATTCTTAAGACAGAAATATTTTCGTAATATTTGGATTCTCCGGACTACTGTTATAATCTTCAGTGTTATTTGCACAACATTTCGGTTGATGTAATATCTGACATTTTTTAAGTGTATCTTGTCGAACTCGGGAATCTTTCTCTTGAACTCAGGAATCTTTCTTTCGAACTCGGAATCTTTCTGTCGAACTCGGTAGTCAGCACGGAATTTCGAACGGAACACTTAATTTAATGCACGGGCTAGATGACTTAAGACTGTATTTTAAATGTCGTCTGGACTGAGGTTTCAAACTTCAACCTCCAAAAGAGTATAATTACAACTGAATTTTACTAAATACTCTATCCACTATGCCACGGATCCTTGCGATCGCAGGTTATATCGACCGAAATGTAAAAATATCACTCAAGATGAAAACAGTAGTCCGGAGGATCAAAATAATAACCCTAAACCAACCCTCATCTTAAAAAGTCAGAAACGTCGAACGATTCTTGCTCTTCCGGGATCATCGTCCGCTTTAAATCCTATTTCAATTGAAGACAATTCACCAAATAGTGTTTTTCTTTGCTTTCGTTTTTATGAGCTTTTCTCGCACTTTTGAACGTGAGCGTACTACTACTACTACTATTACTACTACTACAGATGCGTCAAAAGTTACCCCCACTGTCTGGTATTACTAAAACAGACATCATTGATTTAAAATATACATATAAGAAAAAAGCAATTTGATGGAAGGGATGTGGTCAGATGATACTTAAGTCAATTAAGAAACGATGTATGTATACAAGCAAACATAGCACGGTTCACTGGTCGACAAACACAATCCATACTACTGAATATGAAAACAGATATTGCAATGTTTTATCAGAATATCGAAACCGACAGAACTTGATCTATACAAGTAAAAGCGAATCTGTAGGTGTCTTTATTTATCTCTGTTTTCATAGAATAATTGCGGAGGTGACGCCGACGAGGTGGATAACGACGTTCTAGGTGTGCCAAGTTCAAATCCAGTTGATTCCACAATACCACTTTTGCTTATAGATGTTGACAACCTTCACGTGGTCCTTCCTACAAGTACCTGGCACTTCTGTTCCCTACTTACAGTCCCTTTCCTAAAACTAAACAACTTTTACGAGCAAAATTTCGGCGTTTGTGCATTATCAGTGGATATATAATAATAATAATAATAATAATAATAATAATAATAATAATAATAATAATAATAATAATAATACCACACGAGCGGACCAGACAAATTGCTGCAGAAAAAAAAAACATGAAGAAGCGTTGCAAGAATATTGAAGATACATATGTCTATAAGGTGTCTATCCCCTGATTAAGATAGAAGAATCAAGAATATTGAAGATACATATGTCTATAAGGTGTCTATCCCCTCCCTCATCTTCTCTCGCACCCTCTCCTATTACTTACTCACCGCCCGCCCACAAAAGAATGATGCCAAATAGCCTAGAAGGGTCAAGGAGGGTCAAAAGACCAAGGAGAGATCACTGACCAGACCTCCGCTGGACAAGTGCGAAGAGAACTGGGGCCTTGGAGAGGCTTATTGCCACTCAAATTCCAGTTGAGACCAATGGCCGCTGCCAACGAGAAATCAATGGCAATCGTCGGAATTGGAGAAGAAAACCTACGGAGAATTAGTAATTGGTTGAAATATAATTTTAAAAAGTAGAAATACGAAAATAGGACGATTTATAAATTCCATGGCAAACGCAAAATAATTAAACAAAATTTAGAAGAGTTGGATGGAGATAGGTTCAACTGCTGGATTTCTTAAAAGGGATTAGAAATGTGTTTTTATATGTATATACTAACAGGGGTGCTCGGCTTTGCCTATGTGAAAAAATACGCTTAAATATGATATTTTAATTGGTCTAGATTTCGTATATAGTATTATGAAGTCGTGATTTCAAAAGTAAAAGCAAAGTATTCAGGTACCATCAGCTAAACTCGAACCCGAAACTGTAGCATTAAAAGCTGGTGACGTTACCACTGCACCAACGTCACACGCAATAAAAAAATAGAAATTAAAAATAAACTAAGATGAACGTAGATAATGTATAACAACTTTTTCAATTTTGCCCCATTATTAACCCCTTAAAAAGTATTTTAACCGACTAAAGACCCATAAAGAATGGTCTGTCAAAAAATCCAATCATTTGATGCCCCTAGCGCCGCTCCGCAATTTTTAGTCTTGGAGAAGATATTTTGAAAATAAGGAGACAGAAAGACATATAGCCTTTTATATATGAGATAGTGCATTTTACCGTCTGAAAAGAGGTTAGTTTTGGAATATTTTTAAATGACATAAAATTTGAAGTTGTCCGAATGGTAACTAAACAATTTTAACGAATATGAAAATACACAATATGATGCTCTCATTTTTTAATTTTTTTTATTTATTGTCTTTATTTTGTGAAGATAGCAATTTCAAAATTACTAAAAAAAAAAAAATCCGTTGTCATCAATCAGACTTAGCAATAACAATTTGCTGCTTCAATGCACACTCACGCACACACACACTAATAATAATCTATGTATTAATACGAGAGTGCATGTGTTATTTTCTGTGTCACGCTTACATCTGGGTCGTTTAATTGTTATGTACTTCCATTTCTTGTCATAAATGATTTTACTAAGAAATCTTCAATAGTTTTGGTTTCGGTTTCGATTATAGCTGATAGCACTCAAGTTATCTATTTTTAATAAATAATTTTACTAAGAATTCTTTATAAGTTTTGGTGTCAATTTCGATTATAGCTGATGGCACTCTAGTAATCTATTTTTTATAAATTATTTATTTTATCAAGAATTCTTTATAATTTTGAGTTTCGGTTTCGGTTATAGCTGAAGGAACTCAAGTTATATATATATATATATATATATATATATATATATATATATATATATATATATATATATATAAAATAAAAGTATGGTATTTATGTCTCGGCAGTAGAGCGAAAAGCATATCCTTTTTTTAATAATAGTATTGGAATTTTTTCCTTGTACACATTTTTGTGAATCATTCCATGTATTTCTGCCTTTGGATTATTATGGACCATCTTCTTCCAATGACGGGATTTTCTTGAATTTTACTTGTGCAAATGGAAATTCAATTAACTTTCTTGAAGTTATATATTTGGATTTTACCGTCACTGGATTATTTATCTTCCACCAGACTATCCATTCATGTGTAATCACCTTTTTCTTCACCATATTCCCTCTGCTTCACTTTTTTTGTTATCAAGTAAGATCTTTGACTTACTTGTTGTTTCATCAAATACTTTTGCATGCAAAATCCGATCTCGCATTTTGCTAATTCCTACCCTCTGATGAGAAGGAAAGTATTCCTTCGAAACTCCGCGGATTAAGGACTATCCACTTATCTAGTGTTTCCTTTTCAGATTAAATATGTTTTTTAACTCATTTCAAAGTGTTTTTAACATGTTTTATTAACTGTTTGCTCGTATTATATATATATATATATATATATATATATATATATATATATATAAGTTGATGTTTTTGTTTCAGTACACAAGTTCAAATTTATTACACACTACTAAATATATACCAATGCCTGTACTAGTACACTTATATATGCACCATACGAATCGACATATATTACCAGCCTCAATATCACTTCACCCGTATAACAATTGCGAACAGGGATTCGAAAGTACGTGTTTACGAAAACTCGTTGTAACACTGGAGAGCGTGAATTCGATCATTAAGAGATGCCCTGTCTCAATAAGATAATAACACTGCATTTTCACAAGATTTTATATGGAATGCGATTGACAACTTCTGTTATGTACCGGAAAAGAATAAGTCGTTTGCAACATACCATAAAACGTACGGAGACCTCTTTAGTATAGACTGCCAGCATTGGTCCGATTAGAAAATAGCTCGTTTACTGTTACGCAAATTGGAAACTGTTGAACATGATACATTTGTGGATTTATTTTGCTACGTAAAAATTCTGAGCTATTTTTGCCGACACGATGAAACTCCTTAGAAGAATTTTCAGCCCCAAAGCCTTTTTATTCCATAAAAGGTGGAAATGCTTAAATCTGATTAAAAAGTACTGTTTTATTTATATGGACTACATTGTACATCTACATGATAAATTAAAGTCGATTTTCCCCTAATTCAATGAGTGTCATGGATTTAGAACCAAAATCTTTGTATGCTAAACCGTTCAGCCAGCCTCGCGTATGTTACCAGAAAATACGCGTTCGTTTCGTTTTTAAAATATTTAATTTGTTTGACAACCGATCGTGACTTGTTTTAAATCAATAATTATTAAAAGATCGCAGTTTATTATTAATTTAATTTTATTATAAATCCGTATACAAGAAAAAAAATGGAGTTGAGTCGCCGTGAGTCTTACAGAAGTTTTGGGCATATTTCAAATTCTTATATTCGTTGGTATCATTTTAAAGCATTCAGAGTTTTGTGACGGTAATAATCTATATTATATTTCTCTGATTTGCTGGTTTGTCTTTCAGTTCAACTTCTCGGAAACTATTGCTTCGATGTGACTGAAATTTTGTATGGAAGTTTATGATAAGGTTCAGTAAATTAATTATTATGGCATCCATTCGTTGCACAGGGAGTAATATAGATTAGTCACCATAATACCACATTTACTCTGGAAGTTTTCTCGGAAACTACTAGGCCGATCTAGCTGAAATTTGTTTGGAGCTTTGTTATGATAGGGCGTAATGAACTAAGTATTATCGTATCCGGTCGATGCACATTTGGAGATTAATAAAGAATTATACATTAATTATTATTAATTAATTGATGGGAAAATTAACACAAATTTGACTGTTTCAACTATAGGTTTATTATAAATCATCCATTCTAAGTAAACTGACTATGACTTTTGACCGTTTTTTTAACGAACTAAAACGTCTAGTTTTCTAATTTTTTTTTTTTAATCCAGTAATGGCGTTCACTCAATAAGAAAATAAACCGTTTTGCATTATTGAATTTACAAAAACTGTACCATGAACACTTGTTCAACGTGTGTTTCGCACAAAATTCCGAAAAGAGACACCAATAAGGAAGTGCATGATCAAATGGTATGGTAAATCCTTGAATGATGGGTGTTTGTGACCAGTAAAGAAAACTAGACGCACCTCAACTTCAGATAAAATAATTGGGCGAGTTCGAACTGCCTTCGAGGAGAGTTCCCATAAATAGATTTCAAGAGCCGGTAGCGAAATTCAGTCTCCTGCAACAACCGTTTGGCGTGTCTTAAAAGCACAACTGCGCATGACACCATTGTTTTATTTCAAATCCTTCAGGGTTGCAATCTATACGTCCCACCCTATAACAAAACATTTGATTTGTTTGCAAATGAATTGGGACTCGTTTTAACATTCATAAATTTTAGTTTATCATTAATAGTGATGGGGCGATTACAATATTTTTCCCGATTCCGATACAATTACCGATTCCGTACAAAATTTCCGATTCCGATACAACTACCGACTCCAATTCTTTGTAAATCTCTAAATGTTTTACTATAAAAGTGTTATTTTGTCCCGATCACCGTAAAACACATCTTAAACGTGCATGTAGTTTTTCAAATGTTAAGACAAACTTGTGAGGCAGTGATATATAGATTTTAGTCTTACTGAAAGTTTAAATCAATAAATATTTATTATTTTATTATTATTATTATTATTATTATTATTATTATTATTATTATTATCAGCGGTGGAAGATGTTTCTTAAACCAAAATCAAATTAAAAAAAAGATAATTTAAGGAATCGGTTATGGTATCGGAAAATAGACTCAATTTTTTTCGATTCCGATGCCGATTCCGATACCCCAAAAAGCTTCGATTTTTCTGATTCCCGATTTCGATTCCGATTAATCGCCTCGACACTAATTATTAATGCAACGTTATCATAAATCTGTATACACGACACAAGTGAAGTTAAAATCCTATAAATATAGTGTGTCAAGAAGTCGTGTACATAGTTCTCAGTCCTTAAATCTGTAGTGAGATTGAGATGTGATTTGTTCTAACGCTGAAAACAAATGGTTTGAACCTTGATTTTTTTTTCTCCGCTTCGTTTGGGATTCGCTCTCCTCATCATCGCTTCCAAAAGCAAGTTAGTTTTCACAGGAACATGTGACTCAAAATATTTTTAACCAATGAAATTCGTTTTAAACCCGAAAAGTGATAACTTTGTGTCAAATTAGCCAAGCCTTTAAAATAATGACTTGGTCAACAAAGTCAGATTTCTTAAGAATGCTTAATCTGCCAGTAATAAAAAAAAACAAGAACGTATTACTTCCGTGTCTTTTATATTAATAGGAATCTTCAATGACTCTCATACAAGCATTCTCAGTCTGCCTGTTACTTACATATGCATAGGATTTACGTTAAATATTCTCATTACTTACTCAATTTTCTTAACCAAACACGAACTGGGGTAAATGAACACTTACTGATTGAAAATAACTTTTATCTCTACTATTATATAAAAGGAACTCTGTGTGTGTGTGTGTGTGTGTGTGTGTGTGTGTGTGTGTGTGTGTGTGTGTGTGTGTGCGCGCGCGTGTGTGTGTGTTCGTTCCTTATTGACTTGAAAACAGCTGTACCAATTTTTATGAAATTTCACACGAAGGTACTTTATGTGCCTGGTAGTCTTCTATAATATCAAGGGCAAAAATCTGTTTAAATGTATGTATATATGTATGTATGTATGTATATCTGCCTAAAACTTTCGACAGAGGCAACAGACTTTTAAGAGATCAGTATTGTTTTGAAGCTTTACCCTTCGGACGACAAATATCGAAAAATTGGCTAAAAACATTAATTCCTTCACCCTCAACTGTGCACTTTTCTACAGAGAGGTGTCGCTTTTTTTTTCGCCGATATTTTCGAAAGTCATCCCCTCTTTTCGATTGATTAGCGTTAGTGTAACCCTACGTCACTTTCGGTTTGGCGATGGGCGCAACAGCAAAGACATCACGTTTTTTTTCCTCCTTCGCAGTACGCGTTCGATCCTGCCTGCCTACTACCACTTTTTTCTTTTTTTTACTTTTTCTTTTTTTTTTTTTGCTCAACACACACCTCAAAACACCCGGGCAACGCCGAGTACCTAGGCCTTCGATAAGTTTTGTATCAGAATGTCTTCGAGAAGTATCGATAATCGATAACGAAAAAAAATCCGATGAAAGAAGGAACAGGCAATTTTAACCAAAGTTATCATCTTACACTGCACAGCCTAACATAACAAGTGCATTTAAGAAGTTTTATTACTACACAAGCCGAAAGGTCCGATATATAAAATCAACAGTAGGTTTTATTTTTATATGACTGGGGCGCGTTCGTAATGAATGTTTCTGTTTAAAGCACAATTCCACCATGATACTTGACTGTTTCATTTTAAACTTTATTCAAGCCATCATCATAACACAAGCAGTCAGATCAATAATATAAACTGAACAATAAGTTCTTTCTTATAACAGAGGCGCGTTCTAAAAGAATGTTTCTTTTCAGAGCACAATTGAAGCATGATACTTGACTTTTGCATTTAAAATTTTGATTCAAACCATTATATATAGAATATGATTTTATAAAATCGACAGTAGTTTCTCTACAGTGCAATGTAAGCTTCAGCGTATTTTGGATTAAGTCACTGGAAGAGGCTCATGAAAGTCTCTCCCTGTGCACGATGGGTCCACAACTAAGGCAGACAAGCAATCGATTTAGTTAAAAAAAAAAAAAAGAGCGATTTCACCAATTTCGATGGCAATAAAAATATGGGAGAGTGAAACATTCGTTGATCATTCAATCCCGGGGAACATCGGGTTTCCTTGCAAGTATTCTTATAAAATGTTCAATATCAACATGTTTTATTATAAGCTTTCGTTCCCCCCCCCCTCTCAGTTTTTCATTTACAAAATTCTGTTGATGTTTCACTTGGTTAACCGGTTGCCCTAATATTCCTCATTATTTCATTTATTTACATTTTTTTAGGCATGCATGTCGGTATATATATATATATATATATATATATATATATATATATATATATATATATATATATATATATACTTCATTTACTCACATAAAATTAATATACGGAAGTATAGATTTATGCGTAAACATTAAGTATTTACTTTAAAAGTGCTCAATACGTAGGTAGAGCTAGTTAGTAATTTATAAAATATATATGGCGATTAAGCTACACTGAATATTCGGCGTTTCATCCACTCTAGAATTCCTCAGGCTTATGCGTATATGCTCCTCCTGCAGGCCGCCTTAAATCTGTAATCACACACAATATGACTCGTAAGAAACCAGTTTAAATAACAAGATCTGCCGCTATCAATAACAATGAACCAGTCTACATTTATAATCCAAACCAAAATACTAATCGCAATGCCTCTAACCCACCTAGTCGCATTAGGAGAAAGAAAAATATTTGGTTTAATCCTCCATTTAGCCTAAATGTCAAAACTAATATACCTAAGGAATTCTTCAACATTGTACAAAACTCTTTCAAATACCCACACAGATATAGTTCTATTTTCAATAAAAATTCAATCTGGATTTCTTATTCAACAATGCCTAATTTAGCACAAAGAATCTTAACATCTAATAACAAAAAAATTAAATCAGCCCAAAAAATCCCTTTCCCAATTAAACCCAAAACTAACTGTAATTGTAATAACAAACATCTTTGCCCACTCAATAATGATTGTATCCATAAAGATGTTATATATTCTTGCACTATTACTGAGCTCCCACGCAATCCTCCCATAACAGACACTAATATTTTGTCTTTAAGTTATTCTTCTTCCCATCCTCCATCTGATATAGTTACTAATCCAATACACCATTCGAGCAGCCCTTCCATCTACAATCATACAACTAGTAATAATGATGATGATAATAATAATATTAATAATAGTAATAATATGAATGAGAATAATAATATTTCTCCTAACAACCATCCTAACACTAACAACACTCATTATCCCCTCCAAAATAGTCCTCATACAGACATTGTCCCAACATTTGTTGAACACTATGAACAAAATTCAAACTATTTAACTAATACAAACCAGCAAATTAATATTAATACAAGACCTCGAGCTTTTAATAAAGTACATACATATATCGGCGCTACTTCAACATTAATTAAGAAAAGAATATCAAACCACATTTCTTCTTTTAACAACCATAATTCTAATAATAACCAAGGAACTTCTCTAACCACTTTAATTAAAAAAACTTAACTCTAACAATACTCCCTTCTCAATCAAATGGACTATTATAAAAAAAAAAGTTAAGTCTTATACTCCAGGCTCTAAGTCATGTCGCCTCTGCACAACCGAAGCTATAACTATAATTACTTCCCCTCTAAGTAACAATATAATAAATTCTAAAAATGAACTGATCTCTTTCTGTAAACGTAAGTCCAAATTTAATTATGGCAATTTTGAAATTACATAGTTATTACTATGGAATATCAGATAATAAACGTGGATTTATAAGATCAAAGACTACAACTTTGATCGCCATTCGGGGCCTGTGGCGCCGTTGAATCCCTACGGTTCCAGATGAATATTGTCATAGCAGTTTCAATCCTACCTAAAAAGCGTGCCAAAGGTTTACTTGGCCAAAACGTGATGAGAAGACAACAACTACGGATGGCAGTGATTGCTGAGAATACAGTTAGGAGATTCGAAGTTCATATCCGTTGCGGTTACCACCTGACGAAGGTCAGAGGAATAATTGATCGAAACGTCGTGAAAAGCAACAACCAATAAAGATGAAAACAACAACTAATAAAGATGAGAATAATAGTCCGAAATAAAAATAAATTAATTCTTTTCTCTGCTTTGGGAATAGGCAAACGTTTCATCGAACACGAACGCAACTTTGGCGTCGAAAGAATTTATGTGATTACGAGAGGCGTGCAATAAGTAATACCCATAGAAGTAGAGCAACGAAACTTTGCACAGTTATTAGTCTTTCTCTACATAGGAATCACCCAGAGTTATGCATTTCTCCCATCGTTTGATGCAGCTCTGGGGACCGTTTTTGTAGAACACCCTAGGCTGGTCCTCCAATCAAGACGGGGCTTCAGAAACCAAGGCTGTATCATCTGGGAAACGATTTCCTTTCAAAAACAACTTCATAGCTGGGAAGAGGTGGAAGTCAGAGGGTGCAAGGTAAGAAGAGTAGGGAGGATGGGTAAGGATTTCATAATCACACGCCCGTGCTTCTGATCTGGCGACATGCGTGTTGTAGACCGGAGCGTTGTCTTGCAGGAGGAGGGTACCTTTGCTGATCTTGCCCCGCCTCTTGATTTTGATAGCTTCCCTTAATTTCCTCATAAGTGAAGCATAATAGGCTGCTGTAAGTGTGGTACCTTTTGCCAGGAAATCTGTCATCATTACTCAGTCCTGGTCCCAGAAGACTGTGAGCATGACCTTGCCAGCGGAGGGCTGCACCCTTGCCTTCTTTGGAGGTGGTGTGTCCAAGTGCTTCCACTGCATTGACTGGGCTTTGGTCTCTGGATCATAGTGAATGACCCAGATTTCATCCTGTGTAATCAGTCTTTTGAAAAACTTTGACTCATCTTCTTGGCACATCTCCAAATTCATCATCGAGCACTCGACGCGTTTTCGCTTCTGGAATGATGTGAGCAACCTGGGAATCCATCTGGCAGACACCTTATGCATATGCAAATGGTCATGAATGATAGTTTCCACAGACCCTGTACTAATCTTGACATTTTGGCCCATTTGGCGAATAGTAATGCGCTGATCTTCCAAAATAGCAGCCTCAACATGACGAACAGATGTCTCATCAATGTGCAGAAGGGGGGCGACTAGGTCTGGGAGCTGTTTCTACAGACTTCCGGCCATGTTTGAATTCACGATGCCAGCGTTTTACAAGGTCATATGATGGGGCATTATTACCATGAGTTTCTTTCATTTCATCAAAAGTCTCCTGTGGTGTGCGCCCTTTCAAATACAAAAACCGGAACACAAAAAGCCAGAAATAAGGGTTTTTGGGCCGTTTCGTTTTTGTCGAAAAAGTTACCTGCCCATGTCAATGGAATTTAGCACTGTCTGCATACAGTCGTGGTAACATCTTTCGGCATACGGCGCAATGGATAACGCGTCTGACTACGGATCAGAAGATTCCAATCCTTCAAATCCTGGCAAGTTCGTAATAATTTTAACCATCATTTTATCCAACGTTTACTCATTATCCTTACCCTTAGTTAAGGTATTTTGTTTTTTTTAGTGATTTTGTTTTGTGCACATGGGAATTTCCCATACTCTGAGTTCACAAGGTAAGCGTTGATGGTAAGATGATGTTGAGTGTACTTGATGTTGAGTGTACTCGATTTTGTGTTTGACTCGGCGTTGTGTATGTCGACGCGGCGTAGCCGCTAGTTTCAAATAAAGTCGGTTAATCTCTGAATGGATAACTGAATTGAAAATAGATGTGATAATATCAGGTGAAACACCAATGATATAGAAAAACTAATAATCTTATAATTCTCAAATTATAAAGTTGATTTACGAGTAATCGATTGACATTTCTAAAATAACGGTGCAATTTAAGATGCGAGTTAATATCGAATTTCTACCAAGGAAATGTCGCTGCGTAGATACAAAATACTAGCTTGACGCCCGGCCTTGTCCGGTCGTACAATATGCTTAAACATAATGTAATTCAGTCTGTGTAAGTTTACAATATCACATCAGCTGAGATTTGGGCTTGACGATCTTAAAAAATTGTTTTTTTTTCTTTACTTATTAAAATAGTCTTTATTTTCTGATTAAAAAAAGAACAATTTTTACAAGGAATATTATTCTGTTACAAGGTTATACCGGTGTAACGTAAAATATTCCCTTGTAAAAAGGAGAGACTATTTTTAAGTTCGGATTTTTTCGATTTTCGCTACTTACCGGATGAATTTCTGTACAATACATATCAAATAACGCTGCCAGAAATAAAAATTACCTTTGCGTAAAATTTTCAAAAGATAGGCTCAGCCGTTTCGATGAGAAAAACCTCTGAGGAAGGAACTCGCACACACACATTCACACACGCACGCACACAAAGTGACTTTTATATAATAGTGGATAGATAGATAGATAGATAGATAGATAGATAGATAGATAGATAGATAGATATGCACATGTACGCATTTTAATATCGAGAAAGTAGAGTTTAATAAAATACGTCTTTTTTTATTGAAATGTTGTGCTCCCTTATTTACGACTCTGCTTAACCTCTTGTGAACCGTAACCACCACAGCATGAAAGGAAATTTTAACATTAATAAAGCTTTACGTTTGTTCAGACGATCTATTGTTATCAGGCGACAGGAACCGGCGATCGAAAAAAAAAAAAAACAGCGATATCAGTTATTACAAAAAAAAAATATTTTCAAGAATAAACTAGAGGTCATTTCGATTATGAAGATCATCATCTTTATTCGTCCTCTGGCAATGATCCAATCGATCTCTGGATCACGAATTATTTCCTCGCTTTATTTACTTCCCAGCAGTGGAACGCAACGTTTCCCGAGATTGAATGATGATCAACGAATGTTCCACCCGCCAATTCAGCGATTGTCATTCAAATTGGTGAAATCGCGCATTTTTCAATTGAGTCGATTGATTGCTTGTCCTAGTCGCGGACCCATCGCGTTATGTTGAAAGGAAGCTTCACGTTTCTCCCCACACTGAATTAGTCCACAATACACTATAGTCTACAGTGCAATGTAGAGAACGTACTGTTGCTTTTTTTTTTTAATTATTTTAATATCCTGACTTGAATTACATTGAATTACAGTTTAAAACGTCAAGTATCATGGTTCAATTGTGCTCGAAACAGGAACATTATTTCGAACGCGACCCTGTCATATAAAAAAAAAACTCACTGTTGATTTTATACGCTGTGCCTTTCTGCTTGTGCGGTGATAAAATTTCTCGAATGCAATTGTGATGTTAGGTCTTAACTTTGGTCAAAATCGGACTTCCTTCTTTAATCGGATTTTATCGATTATCGATTTTTGATACTTATCGGAGGCATTCCGATGCAAAGCCCATCTAAGAACACTCCTATACACATCAAGTACATTTGTGTGAAATTTCAAGAAAAAATCCGCCTAGCCGCTTTGGATTGTACACGGAACGAACTCACACTCACACACACACACACACACACACACACACACACACACACGAAGTGCTTTTTATATATAAGTAGGGATAGTTTGTTGTTGTTGCGTTTCTCACAATTCTCTTTCACTCTATTTGTTAAATTATTTTTTGTACACTGGATGACTTGACTATCGCTTATTTGTACCGCTATCAAAAGCAGCAGAAGAGTTAATGTAATTTGTTAAAACGTTAAATTTATATGGACATGTAGTATATGTATTTTAAAAGTATAAATCGAACAATCATAGAATGTTTTTAAAGAGAATTTAAAGAAATTTAAAGAAATTTAAAGAAATTTAAAGAGAATTTAAACGCACGCCACCGAATGAAAAATGCAAAAGGAAAATACCTCTGAGTCACCACTCATCAACACTAAAAAGCCACTCGAGGACAAATGTTAATAGCTTGTGTCAGGTGTATGGTGAAGTAACACCTTGATCATGGTTGGATGTGGGATGAAATAGATTGTTAAATGGTACAGATCAACAAGAATTTGATAATATTTGACTTAAAAACGATTATGCAGTATGGAAGCAGTCCCATGGTATTGCGTTCCACAAACAAAACGTGCTTTGGAAAGAAATACTGATCATAGAAGTTCAGTTTAGTTTTAGACACACAAAGAAAGAAAACCTATTTGCGGACGACAATGTTATAATCTGCATAGAAGCAATCCAGCGGTTATGTGTTCCACAGAGGTAAGAACTCTTCTGAACAAGCTCTGTTTGTGGCAATTCAGCCTGGCTCTAGGTAGATATTGACTTGCTGCCCACTTCAGCAATGATGTGACACAAAGTCGGAAAGAGGAGGGGCACTTTGACCTGAGTATGTCCATCAGTATTCCCGGGTAGGAGCGCCTCAGGCAATAAGCAAAAAACTTAACCCACCCGGAAGCCGGGTGGTAACGCCTGGGAGAGTTGACCTCCATTGTAATACCCAGGCAGCGTAACTGTCGGGCTGATTGTTAAGAAGGTTTCCAAGAAATCAAAGCAACAAGGAGACCAAGCCTGCCACCTGGCGCTAGCTATACAGAGGAAGAAATAAAGTGTTGTTTCATTGTGATAGAGAGACGAGTTCTTGATGTGAATGCCTTACAAAATAGAGAAACAGAGATTGAAGCTTAGCCCAGCCCATTCCATGGAAATAACGATAAGACATTTTTTTTATGTATTAAGAATTCAACACTTATCAAGGCCTAAAAACAATTTGATGACATGCGTTAATGTGTTTGTCAAGAGGACAGCGATGATCGGTAACGATGACAGAGACTCAACAGAATTTGTTAAAATTGAACTTGAAAACGATCATGTTGTAGTCATCTAGGAAGCAGCCCTGTGGCATTGTTTTCCACGGACGATTAGTTCTTGGAAAGGCACTTTTTTCATGGAAGTTTTGTTTAGCTTTAGGACAAGGGCTATTGTAGGAAACAGCAATCTTAGATACTTATAGAAGGGACTACGTGAAGGCTGCCATGTCCAGAAATAGAAGTGGTGCCATGGAAACGACTGGATTCGAACATGGGACATCCAGGTCGTTAGCCCGTGTTTTTATACATTTCACCACCGCTCCTCCTTCCCAACTGACGTTAATAACTGTTATTTTTGTTTTTTTAACGAATTTACGAATATCAAATCCTACTTACAATTCAAAAGTTATTCTGGTAGCGCCTATGGGTATTATTTCTGTATGAATCCTCTTCTTTTTTTTTTTCACCCAATAAAAATTAAATTGTTTGACTTTTATTAATGTAGTCAGAGGTGGGGGTGGGGTATGCAGAGATAAGAATCGGTCGTCGACAACGTATTTGAAACAGTGCGAGGGTTGGTAATCCAAATATAGAAACGATTTGTCGGATTACGTTTTAACGTGTCCGTCAAATGAGAGGATAAAAATAAAAGATCTTTTGCCAAAAGAGAATTATTTCAGGTAAAAAAAAAAAAAGATAATAATAATATAAAAGTATTAATCTTCACTCTTCTGGTGTCATAACTATACATTTAATCAGCGTAGGCGCGCCTCGAAGTGATATATATATATATATATATATATATATATATATATATAGCATGCAATTTTCGTCATCGATGGATTTACGTAAGAGAATGCGTGGGCGATTATGCTTAGGTCAGAAAGGTTACAGAGGCAAGATATCACAGATCAGTTTCGATAGATGGGCGGAACAGACGAACATTGTCGCTGATTGGCCGATTTCCTGGAGAAAGGTGGGGACGATTGACGTCGGAATCGAACGATTCGAGCCGCGCGCAGAGTTGACACCTTCTATTTCCATGGTCGCGTAGGTGTCTACTCTCCTTTCCTCTCGGTCTCTCGCTAGGTCTTCCTACTCTCCTACCCCTCTCTCTCTCTCTCTCTCACACACATATATACACGCGCATATAAAAACACACACTCTCTGTTTTCCTCTCTTGGACTCTCTCTCTCTCACTCTCTCACTCTATTTTCAGTTTCACTTTCATTTCTCTCTTGTTGTAAGGTTCTCACCCTCGTAAGATGTTATCATTTTCTCTTGTAGCATCGTGCTCTGCTATTTCGGCGTGGGCATCGTGTTCTGCTAATATCTTTCGTTGTGTGTAAACATACACAAACAAAAGTAGAAATCATGTGGAAAAATCATACATATACACACACATACCTAATATATATACATATATATATATATATATACACACACACACATACCTAACATACCTAATATATATACATATATATACATGTATATATATACACACATACCTATATATATATATGTATGTATATATATATATATATATATATATATATATATATATATATATATATATATATATATATATATATATATATATTCAAATACCATCATGCATTATTTTTATCATTCGTCGGTACTTTTGGTTTCACAGAAATACCGGAAACTCAACCTACAGGATTAAAAATTCCAAATGTATAATGATGATTGAACTTTCAACCGCCAAGAGTCTCATTTCGAACTGAATTTTATATAGTACTTTATCCGTTACGTCACGGACCCCAATAATGTGTTTTTTTACATAATACACAACAATGATGTTTACATACTTTTTTTTGCGTTTCATTTTCTTGGACGCTGATACAGATTTGAAAAGTATATATGTATATACCGTTTAGTTTATGGCTAGGTTAGAACTAGCTTGTGTTTAGTTTATGGTCAGAGTAAAGATTAATCTAGGATTTGGTTTTTAAAAAAAAGTTTACTTCTTCTTCTTCTTCTTCTTCTTCTTCTTTCCTTTATTTAGCAGATTTCTTCCTGTTAGAAATGTTTAGAGTTATTCAATTTGCAGGTAAATTAGTCGTCTGCTTCTAGAGCGGTCTCATGTGCTATGCACTTCTGTATTTTCCGGCTTTTTACGTAAGCGACCGAAAAATGTTGAACAAAACCTTGCTTTCTTGCTCAGAAGCTGAACCAGTACTAATAAGATCCCTATAAAAATATAATTTGAAATTTTTTATTTAAAGCATTTTATTGTGTTTCTTCAGACAGCTGTTTCGTCCACATTAAATCACAATCTTCCATTTCTCATAAGTAACGATATTTGTGTGAATCAGTGTCTTCAATTATCATGATGTGTTTGATTGTCGTTATGTGTTGTTATTATGTCAAAGACAATATTCAATATAGCAAAAAATGACATAGACTTATATTTTACAAAACTACATTCACTTATATGTTACAAAACTACATTCACTTATATGTTACAAAACTACATTAACTTATATGTTACAAAAATACATGTACTTTTATGTTACCAAACTAAATTCATTCATATGTTACAAAATAACATTCACTTATATGTTACAAAAATAAATTTAGTTACATGTGACAAAACTGTATTTTCTTATTTGTTACAAAAGTACATTTATGTATATGTTACAAAGCTACATCAACTAATATATTACAAAACTAAATTCACATATATGGTACAAAATTACATTAACTTATATGTAACAAAAATACATTCACTTTTATGTTACATAACTATATTTACTCATATGTTAAAAACTAAATTTACTTATATGTCACAAAACTACATTTACTTATGTTTTACAAAATTACATTAACTTATATGCAACAAAAATACATTCACTTTTATGTTACATAACAATATTTACTCATATATTAAAAACTAAATTTACTTATGTCTTACAAAACTACATTAACTTATATGCCACAAAATTACATTAACTTATATGTAACAAAAATACATTCACTTTTATGTTACATAACAATATTTACTCATATATTAAAAACTAAATTTACTTATGTCTTACAAAACTACATTAACTTATATGCCACAAAATTACATTACCTTATATGTAACAAAAATACATTCACTTTTATGTTACATAACTATATTTACTCATATATTAAAAACTAAATTTACTTATGTCTTACAAAACTACATTAACTTATATGTCACAAAATTACATTAACTTATATGTAACAAAAATACATTCACTTTTATGTTACATAACAATATTTACTCATATATTAAAAACTAAATTTACTTATGTCTTACAAAAATATATTAACTTATATGCCACAAAACTACATAAACTTAAATGTAACAAAAATACATTCACTTTTATGTTACATAACTATATTTACTCATATGTTAAAAACTAAATTTACTTATATGTCACAAAATTACATTAACTTATATGTTACAAAACTTAGATTCACTTATATGCTACAAAAAAAAATACTGATGTAATAAAAACTGAATTCACTTATATGTTACAAAACTACATTCACGTGTATGTATCAAAACAAAATTGACTCATATGTTACAAAACTAAATTCACTTGTATGTAACAAATCTACAGTTATTATATGTTACTATAGAGCGCAACACAAATTTTAATCTGACCCAAAACTTCAGTTCTTTTTTCTCTCTCACAACACAACCGCTAAACAAAATAAACGAACAAATAAAAAAGTTCTGTCCGTATGTATATATCTGTCAATTTTCTAACTTTTTTTTTATTGTTATTTTTCATCATAATATCAAGTGTGGCTTGTTTTGTGTTTTGCACCATATTTCAAGCACATCTTAAAAATATTTTACTTTACTTTGTTACACCGTATACAAGGCATAAAAAGGGTTTACTGTTAATTATAGGCAAAAGAGAATGCATTCTAAGTGGGGAGTTGTGCCGCAAAATATTTTTTTCGCTTTCATTCGGTCATGCTCCGAGACGAAATAGCATCTTCATGACAAATGTGCAGATTTGACAAAATAGCATATTTAAGAAGAATGTACTCGTCTTCTCTTGTCCCACCTGTGTGTTCTTTGCCTTCTCACGAAACGCGATACGAATGTCCTCGTGCGTTACGTCTTTTGTAGCTTTATTCTCGCTAATGAGGGTAAACGCAAAACAAAAGACCTTGGCTAAAAACTGAGACTGCAATAGACCGATTTAAATTTCTGCATATTTATAGTATCAGAAACAAACAAGGAACAAGAAGGAAAATCCAACGGTAATCTATTCTAGAAAAAGAATATCATCATCTAGAAAACTCTACACTGAATGGGGTGGGATTTTGCTGCTATTCGGATGGGTCTGGAGTATTTATGTTGGAGTTGTATATGTGCGGCGAGTCCGTCGGAGCACATTCCGTGAAAGTGCATGTAGAACAAGCACAGGGATGCAACTCTACGATGATCCTACACGGGTTTAATCTTGGCAGACAGTGCGGAATCTATCAGATTAGAAATTCGTTTTTGTAACATGTCTAAGTGACAGAGGTTAGTGCTTGGTGCACCAACGCAATTACGGCAGCAATACTCCATGCAAATACTGCCATGTGTTGGGAACGTTTTAGCTCAAACAGACCTACCTTCTTTATGGCAGACTTGGCAAGATATTGTATGTAGTTCTTTTATCCGATATTGCTTGAGAATTTCAGTCCAAGGGATGTGAATGTTAGACACTCCGAAAGGATGCTATCAGCCATTACAATCGGTGGTTAGAAAAGTGTATTTTCAACTCATGTCAAGCGTACATATTTTCTATCGATTTTAAGTAAAATATCATTTTAAAACAAAATAAACCTATATCTAATATACAAGGTAAAGTGGGTCTGCCTTTCAAAATTTTCTGGTAAATAGTTTTCTTCCTAGAAAATCAGTATTTGATTCTGATTCTTTTTTGTTTTGTTTTTGTTCGGGAGAACATTAGTCTGTATTCTTAACAACAAAAAATGTATTTCGATTCAATTTCTTTAAATGTAAAGTAATTCATCCGCCTCGAAATACTTTTAAAATTGCTACACTTTTCAGTATCAAAACAACTAGTGTCATTGCTTAACATTGACACCGAATATTATATAAAAGAATAATAATGAATTTCAGAATACAAACAAAAACAAAGTCGGACGTTTTTCTCCGTTCTTTTCAGGTGTGTCGTTGCATCTCTCTGAGAGGCATGGTCTGTCCGTCTGTCAGTCGTTCATGCTTCGAGACGAAATAGCATCTTTATCCCAAACGTGCGGATTTGACGAAATAGCATATTAAAGAAGAGTGTACTCATCTCTTGTCCCACTCGTGTGTTCTTTTCCTTCTTACGAAACCCGATACAAATGTTTTCATGTGTTACGTGGTTAGTTGCTCTATTCTCGCTAATGAGAGTAAACGCAAAACAAAAGACCTTGGCTAAAAACTGGGGCGGCAATAGACCGAAATTTCAGGTAATTACAAATAGTTGTGTCTCGAGAAATAAATCTATTTTATTTTTTAGTACAACAAAACTTTACAAGTTTTTTTGTTTGTTTGTTTTGCTTTTTTTATTTGCTTTTTTTTTCACATAGTCATTTAACTTGTGTCATGATCATGGATTCGCTGGAATGATGCTGTGAGCATGTGATCAGTATATATATATATATATATATATATATATATATATATAGAGAGAGAGAGAGAGAGAGAGAGAGAAAGAGATAGATAGATAGATAGATAGATAGATAGATAGATAGATGAGTCACCACTTATCAAGGCCCGAAGGTCACTCGAGGATAAGGATTAATGAGGGTACAGTAGTCAATGGGACAATATTGTAGTAATTGTGAGTAGTGGAAATATGGTAAATTGGATTACTTAAGGGGACGACGCATCAAGAATTTGCTTACATTTGATTTGAAGACGACCAAAGCTGGAAAGCAGGCAAACGGAAGAGAGTTCCGCATGCATTCAGTTCTAAGAAAGGAGCTTTGTTCATGAGATCTACGTTTAAACGAGTGTTTTTCGTGGAAGTTTGACGAGGTAGGGGCCATAGACTAGAGCTCAGGCGAGCACTTGCCATGAATATATATATATATATATATATATATATATATATATATATAAAATGAACTCATTTTTTCACGTCTGATTTTGACATTAATAGGATTAAAAATCAAGATATTTCATGCAAATATAATATGCACAAACGGCAAAACAATATCTGAGGTGTGTTATAGGCTTATTATTTCTCAAATTCCTCGATAATCTTAGATTTCTATACTTTTTCTGCTGAGAAGTCACGGCCAAAATCGGTTAAGATCAATGGAAGTGGTAAAATATTTTCTCTCTAATAAATTCCTCCTCCCCCTGCCACCACTTAACACCGTTTGGGGATCGTTCACAAGGAACAGTTGAGAAGAGAACACCGGTTTGGCTTCGTAGTTCTTTCATGTGAAGTTATTTAAAATCACTAAACTAAGTTGCAGTGCTCTGTGGCGTAGTGGTTAGCGTGCTGGACAATTCACATTATATTTTCACCTACCGTAGTTGTTTTTGTTTTTGTTTTTTTTTTTTTTTCCTAAACAACTGGAATGGACTTTTCTTGGTGGACGAACTGTTAACGTTGCAGGTGTTTTTTTTTTGTTTGTTTTTTTTTCACACTTTATTTTCCTACTTTTACTCATGACTCCGGGTTTGATCCTTCCTACTTACCTACCATAACATTTTTTTAAACTCCCCCCCCCGTCCCGGAAACAAACACTCGGGCAACGCCGGGTACCCCCGCTAGTATATATATATATACATATATATATATCAAATTTTAGTCATTCAATGAATTTAAAAATTTATGATGTGAGAATTGTAATACAAAGAATACATTTGAAATTAAAACAGTTTAGTTATACAAAGAATACATTTGAATACACAAAGAATACATTGAATATACAAAGAATACATTTGAAATTAAAACAGTTTAGTTATAATATTTCAAATGTATTCTTTGTCTTACATAGAATAATAAATATCTCTTGATTTGAAATTCAAACGTTTCACGTCGTAAATTTTTAAATTCATTGAATGACTAAAATTTGATTAATTTGCTCTATCTTGTATATCGAGCAATTCTTATTTAGGTGGGATAGTACTTATAGAATAGTATTGTTAGTAATATCTTGTAAAACTTATAATCATAGGTTTCCATACCAGTTGATTGTTAGATAATTTTATTCTGAAGAATATAGATATCTATAATATAAAGCTGCACGTCTGTGTGTGTGTCTGGTCACGAATAGGTTCCTATATGGTGTACTATTATGGAAAACTGATCACATATAATGATAGAAGATGTATCGAGACACAGGAATTAGTATGTTTGATCTGGCATAATGATGATTCATTAAAATTGTGTGGTCTGCTTACGCGCCTGGTCCACAAAGTATGGAAATAAAAAAAATTAAAATTAAAAAAAAATGTTTACAAGTGTTTTTGATATAGATGTACATAATAATACTTTGATAAGTATGTTTTAACTTAAATAGGGATGGTATAATAAAACTGTGGAGTCTGCGTTCGCGCCTGGCCTCCATAGAATGGAAATAGACACAAACTTTGATAAAGACTTTTCATATCTATCTGCGTAAGTATACTTTGATAATTATGTTTCAGTTTGAAGAAATATGGTATAATGAAATTATCGGGTGTTCGTTCGCGCCTGACCTCCATAGAATGGAAATATGTCACAAAGTTTAACAAGTTTTTTTTTTTAATATAGATCCACAGAATATTGTGATAAGTATTTCAGTGTGAACAGGTATGGTATAATAAATTATGGGGTTTATCTATTTTATTTTTACTTTCATCATATTTTGCTTTGGTTTTGATACCGCAAATTCGAAGCTATCTCTTTACAACCCTTCCTTTTCATAACCTATCATCTATATATATAAAAGCGAAAATGTGTGTATGTATGTATGTATGTTTGTATGTGTGTTTGTGTGTCCGCTAAAAACTTTCGACAGAGACAACGAAAATTCACAAACTCGGTATCATATTGAAGCTCAATCCTTCGCTGGAAAAATATCGAAAAATTGGTCAAAAACGTTCATTTTTTCACCCCGAAATCAGTCCTCTCGTGACCACGACCGGTTCTACGCATGCGTCAGATGACGTCATGACCTGATTTACTTTAAATAGTTGAAAAACTGCCTAAATTTAATGTACGTCGCGTTAGGTTAGTTGGTTAGCGCGTTGGTTCGTTATCTAAACGTTTTGGGTTCGAATCGTGGTGTGAGATGTCTTTTTTTTTCGATTTTTTAAATTTAAATATCGAACCAGTGTTCATTTTTCACGTAACGTTCGTTTTTCTGGGGTTTTTTTCACTTCGCTTATCCACCCCCGACCACACACCCAAAAACACTTGGGTACACACCGATTTTTTAAATTTTAATATCGAAACAGGCTTATTTAAGCCATTTCTTTTTTTGTTTTTTCGATTTTTACATTTAACATCGTTCGTTTGCCTTACGTTATTTTTTTTGTGTGTGTTTTCTTTTCGATGTTTTGATTACCCTCCCCGCTTAAGTTTTAACATTGTTTTCTTTTTTTACTTCGCTTATAACGAACAAACCTGGTCATTGACTTCATTTGCTGAATAGCTATTGCTCTACGACTTCCGTGCGCGCACCTGTCAATTTGGTTCTTACTTAAATAAATTAAAACATCTTTCAGTAACTCGTTCTGGCTGGCCGATTTTATTTTCAAACTTCGCCTCAGGGCTTCAGGTTCGATCCTACCAACTTCCCCCCCCCCTCGGTTTCTTTTTTATTTAACAGCACACACACCTCTAAACACCCGGGCAACGCCGGGTACTCCCGCTAGTACTTTCATAAATCAGAGTCCATTTTCTGTAGACTGTTTTTGAACCCAGTCAACAACCATTGTCATCGAAATCGATGAAATCGCGCCTTTTTTAATCAAATTGATTGACCGGATGCTCTAATTAGAGATACTCCCCCCACACTCAATGCGCCGGGAGAAAGTTTCATATGCCTCTTCGCAGTGATTTAGTCCACAATACATTGTAGTATACACTGCACTGTAGAGAATCTCCTATTGATTTTATGAAAATTATCTGCAAATAATGACTTCACTTTAAGTTTAAAATTTTAAAGTCAAGTATCATGGTTCAATCGTGATCTAAACAGAACTATTCATTTCAAACTTTACTTTTTTAAAAGTTCCTTAGAATAATATTGCTCTTAGAATGCATTGCTTATTAAAAGGAAATTTCACATTGAAACTGGTAACATTACTCTGTGGATAGAATTCTTGCTGGCCTAGAAATGTGTGATCAATATGCATTAAATTTTAATAGCAAACTATAACCCCGCTCCCACCTTTAAATCGAGTGTTTATTTTACTTATCTTTTTCTTTTATGAAAAGTTTGAAGGGAAATTTTCTACAAATGACTGAAAAAAAACACACCAATTTCTGCCTGAAATTTCAGATATAAAATTTGAATACGAATTTACAAAATTTCTTAATTTTTCTGATCTTGAAATGATCTTACATGTCGTAAAACATACCAAACCAACAGTATAATTAAATGTATTCAAATGTATTGTTTTTTTGTTGATTTTTTTTTTCAATTTAAAATGGAAGAAATTGCTAATGAGTGTCGTGACTTATCTGGTTCAAGTTAATCGAATGTGTACGTGCTTAATTTTCGTATACTGACATAACTAAAGAGAAAGAAAACTGTTATGTAAATACATGTAATTATCATGAGATAAAAGTTCGCCATTCCATCTTTCATGTAATTTAGTACGAACTTACGCGAAGAAAGAATCAATTGTTGAAAAGGAACACCCATTTTCATGAGACAATATGCGAAATACTTAACTGTTAGTGAATGAAACAAAGAAGTGAAACTGGATAAAATTTCAAAATCTTTATACAGCATGAGTTAAACTATTTGTTTCAGTATAAAAAAAAAAAAAAACGCCAACGGGTGATGATGGTCTAGTGGTTAACGACACGGACTGATGACCTACATGTTCGCATCCAGATGGTTCCACGAAAACTACTTCCACTTCGGATATTCCGTTTCTGTAATTTTTTTATGAGGATTTGTTATGCGTATAATTTGGACGCTTCTGGCTATTGTTCTTTTGTGAAAATGACACTCAAGATGAGAAAAGTAATCTGAAGAATACAACTAATACGAAATTACTTAGGATGTTGGCAACCTTCACGTGGTCCCTTCCGTAATGTCTTTGTGGAAAGAATGCTGACTCGAAAAATATTGGGGAAGCCAAGGCCAACAATAGAATCTTCGGATTTATATGACATGATGCTAATATCATTCACGGTCCTGGCTCTTCTTTACCTGTCAACACGATGAACAGCATAATTCTAACCATTAATGAAATGTAAAATTCAAAATAAAAACAGATATGTTCGATCTTTATACCAACTGAAGAACGCTTGCGCGCGAAATTTTTGTGGCAAGAGTTGCGCAAGCACCATCCATATCTCTCCTAGATCGGTACATATTTTAATCTAGGTTGCAAGTATATGTTCAATACGACTGAAAACAATGCCGAGATAAGTGGATAGCACATACAGCGCTTAGTATCACCCATCTGGTACTGGCCAGGCTCATCGTTGCTTAACTTCCGGCGAGTTCTCGCGAGAACCAGTGTGTCAATGTGATTATGCGAAATGTAAGATCATGAATAACAGAATCACTTCTATGTACCTTACGATGAGATAACGATCAGGTGTTTGCTGTCATCAGAATTCTCCGTATT
This sequence comes from Euprymna scolopes, assembly GCF_053919585.1. NCBI lineage: Eukaryota > Metazoa > Mollusca > Cephalopoda > Sepiida > Sepiolidae > Euprymna > Euprymna scolopes. Next base: position 107,002,898 of record NC_136483.1, on the reverse strand, counting down.
TGTAAACAAACGAAAAGACAATCTGATTGCTTAAACAGCCACAGCCGCCTTGCAAATCAGTCACAACACTCGCCTAACTGCCGACAATTGTCCACATTTTTTTTGTATGCGGCTACATCTAAACGACTATTACAGTTTCTTTCCCAGAACTGTCCATCGATGAAACTCTGTACCGCGGGCCTGCTTTCCAGTTGCCTACAACACGGTCGTCTTCAAATCCAATGTCAACAAGTTTTTGTTAAGCCGTCGTCTTAAATAATCAAATTCAACTCAATTTCAACCATTAAGGATCAATACACTGTTACGTTTCTGAATTTTTGAGATGGGGATTGGTTATATTATTTAAATTCTTCGAACTACTGTTCTCGTGTTGATTGTCGTTTTCACAACGTTTCGATCGATGTAACTTGAGGTGTATCGTGCCGAATTCGGGAGTTTGGACTGAATTTCGAATGGAATCTTTATTTACTTAACGGGTCCTGGATAGAGGTTCTAAGTAATTCACAGTTGTAATTTTCGGTCGGCCACACTGAGGATCGAACCTTCAACCTTTCAAGAGAATATCACTTTTTACAATTGATTTTTCCAAGTACTCTAACCACTGCGCCATGGGTCCTTGCGGACAGTTCTAATACAAATTTTGGGAGCCTTAAACCGACTTTTTCGAGTTATAACTATTATTACTAATTATTATTACTATATATATATATATATATATATATATATATATATATATATATATATATATAAGGTGGGTCACGGGAAACGGATGTTTTTAAGGAAAACAAAACTCTGCAAATATTACAACAAAAATCTTCAGCAGGTTTAAAGACTAACTTCCTCACTCCATATACCTTACTCAAGGAGAGCAGTGAGACATGGAATTAGAATACACGGCTTTCTTACATCTTCATGTTCCCATATCGTGTTAAATTCTATACTAGGTCTACTTAGTAATTGTTTTTCCCCAGCATTTGTGCTGCTTCTTTGAGTCGTCTTACTCTCCACCGTTCTTCTCTGTCTATGATTTTTACTTCGTCTCATAATGGTATATGGTTTCCATTTTCCCTCCAGATATGGTAAGCGATACCAAACATTTCAATCCTTCCACGTATTACGGATTTTCGATGTTCTTCTAACCGTAATTTTAGTGGACATGTCTAACCTACGTTCAAATTCTCGAGTTCGACAGAAGCATTCCCGAGTTTGACATGATATAACTGAAGAAGATCGGAGGTTACAAAATGAGGACAGTAGTCCGAAGAATCCAAGCAATACGCTACTGTGTCAGTGGCCCTTTACACTCACTGATCCTCATTTTCAACTGGCCTTAAGGCCTTGATAAGCAGTGACTCCCTTGTAAAAGAATTAATACGCTTGAATCGCCATCGAAATAATAATTTCTTGGTGACATAGTTTCTTTTCTTTTCATTACCACACACACAACATTTGGATCAGCGACAACACTATAAACAACATTCTGTGCACGGTTAATAGAAACCACGTTTTTCTGTAAACGGATACATGCCTGAGAAACACGAGTTAGTAGAATAAATTATTTCAACCTAACAAGAATATTCATAAATACTGCTTCGCTTTATCTCTAATTGTTTGACGATGTTTTTTTTTTATACATAAACATACGTGCTTGTTAATTTTCACGGACATATATGACTGATAAGGAGGAAATATTTACTAAAATGCTTATGCATACAAACGCACGACTATTATTTACGCAAACATATTTTACAGATAAGGGGGCGGAGTAAACCTGCAACAATTATTTTCTTTATCTCAATGCTAAACAAAAACATATCACTCTAGAAACACGGTTTAAATATGACACTATACAACAAATTTCAGGTTTAAAAAATGTACATGCCACATAAGATCTGTTTCAACGTAAAAACAAGTGAAGCATGCATGGTTCCCCGTGAGTGCATAATGAACGAGGCATAAAAAAATGACTAAGTTCAGTATTTGTATTAAGCCCCAAAAGTCCCCAGGGAACGTCAAATCCTGGTGAAAATGAACAAACAGTGCAGTTTTAGGCCTTAATATATGTAAATTTGAGTTCTGCACCATGCAAAAAAAAAAAGAAATGACTAAGTCCATCATTTGCCCCCCTGTTTATCCCTCATAGTTCCCAAGGCCTTAACATATTTAAATTTGAGTTCAGCACCAAGCAAAACTGCTAAATAGACATACACTAAAAGTTTTGGACAAATATGGTAAAATAGTCTGAAAAATAGAGTGTTTTTATTAGCTCTAAAAGAGCCCCTCAAGAGGTATAGCAAAGTATAGACAAACAAAATTATATAGAAATCAGTTAGTTACAACTTTTCAGAAAGTTTTATAAAAGTCCAAGGCATCAATTTTTTTTTTAATAAGCACTAAAGTGTTAATTTTAGCCATTTTAACTCGAAAAGCCACCCCTAGGGAGCATCCGGAGTTTACCCGGAAAATCCGTTCTGTTACTTTTTCTTACTCATATCATGATTAATGTTTGTGTAAAATTTAAAAAAAATCAAAGGCGTAGCTATTGAGAATAGTGCGGACAGACGAACGGACGAACGGACAAGGGTGAATTTACAGATCCACCCTCCTTTTGTCGGGGGACCAAAAATTATCCTGGTATTAAATCTGACCTTTCATTTCTCGAGATTAGGCACCGTTTTTATGTACATCATATTCGATTATTTGTGGTTATGAATGAAAAACACAGAATTGTCAATTTAAACAACATTTATTCTCTTAACCCTCTTGTGTAAAAGTGCGATTCTCCCCTTTTATGTTCCAGCAGTAGTCTACCAACATGCTAGGGTTCCATTTTCCTTTAAAACGTTTCTCCATCACTTAAATATCCTGATGGAATCTCTCGCCGTGTTTATCACTCATATCACTAAGATTCGCTGCACAATTCTCGAAAGTAACAATGTTGCGGCAGAGAATGGAGAGGAAACACGGGAAGAGATAATTGGTAATGATAGGGGAACTGATGATAAAGTGCTAGAAAAAATGAGAAAATGAGATGGATTGTTGAAAGACTGAAAAGGGTTATGGTGGGAGGAAATAGAAGTGATGGAATCTTGTTTAAGAAACTAGACAGGAAACTCTGAAGCCTCAGGTACATAAAATAAATGATACAATGAAATATATGAAATGCAGAACCATCACAGTAAAAAATAATTTGAACGTAGCAGGAAGTTCTTAGACCGCAGAAAAATTCGGATGTAAAATAGGTGGGCATCAGAAACGTAATGAACCAATATGGAAACAGAGAATAGAAGATAATATAAAGAAATGAAGATAAGACGTGAACTTGCTTGAAAAGGCGTTGGGAGCAAAATCGAATGTGAAGAAGACCAAAGTCAAACAGCTGAATGAAAAGTATAGAGAGAAAAAGAAAGGGAATATAAACTGTCATAGAGGGAATAAAGTAAAGAATTTTATCAAAAAGTGCAACGATCAAGGTACACGAAGAGAGAATTGAAGAGTTTAGACCGGATAAGTTGTTTTATTTGGACCGGGAGTTCTAAAATGTGCTTAATAAAAGTGCAAATTGCTTTGATGAAATACAAAATTCAGAAGAATGCACAAAGATTTGAAGTGATATTTAGAGTGCTTTAAATGAATAGAACAGAAATGGTTTGTGGGCAAAAAAGATGAGATTTGAAAAATGAAATAGAAAGTTAGTCAATGTAAAAAGGTACTGATATGCAGAAGTTCAAGTGTAGCGGGAGCCGATATCCTGCTGCCCAGCTCCCTACATAGTACCCCTGTAGCTTATGTCCCTGATAGTAGCTCCCTACATCAAAGTGGCGATGTGCCTTGTTTGGGGTGAAAATGTAATTAAAAAAAAAAGTTCATGTGACGCAAGAGATGTTTCAGGAAGATAGCTTGCGCCATTGTTGTTTGTTTCGAGTATGGTGTCCTTGTCGTTCATATTACGAAAGGTAAATGCATTTTATTTGTAGGGAAAGGAGTACCGGTATACCATTTATTATTTATTAGCCTCGGTGCCCGGCGTTGCCTGGGTGTTTGTAGGTGTGTGTTGAGCAAAAAAATGTGGAGTAGGAAGGCAGGCTCGAACCCGTGACGCGAAGGCGGAAAAGAAAGTGGAGGTGTGTCTAAGGGTCTTGATTGAGCAAAAAACAAAAAAAGGAAAATTGCGAGCGCAAAAAAAAAATAGAGAGGTTGTAGGCGAAAAGCGAAAGATAAGTAGTTTGGGGAAAAAATTCATAGCCAATTAAGTAGGGATCTACCAGAGGTAGTGGACAAGGAAAAAGCTGTGACATGAAGGTTGGGACAGAAGCCTTACTATAGACCACACAGTCAATCGCTCAGGACAAATTATGTGAAGTATCACATTGATAAAACGACTGATAATCCCGGTGTCAATTCTGGGGCAAAAAGATAAGAAAGTACAACATATTGACAGTAGTTGTGAGAAGTTAGCTCAAAGGGAGACACAAGAGGCGTCATGACAATATTGGGAGAAAGGTTAATTGGGATATATGTAAGAAAAGACGGTTGAACTTCAGTAAAAAAAAAAATGGTACGAGCATGTTCCACAAGGGATGGTGGAGAGTGATAATGTGAAATTAATGTTGGATATGAATATCCAACGTGATAATGTGATTGAAGTAAAGATATGAATATCCAACGTGATAATGTGATTGAAGTAAAGATATGAATATCCAACGTGATAATGTGATTGAAGTAAAGATATGCATATCCAACGTGATAATGTGATTGAAGTAAAGATATGAATATCCAATGTGATAATGTGATTGAAGTAAAGATATGAATATCTAACGTGATAATGTGATTGAAGTAAAGATGTGAATATCCAATGTGATAATGTGATTGAAGTAAAGATATAAATATCCAATGTGATAATGTGATTGAAGTAAAGATATGAATATCCAACGTGATAATGTGATTGAAGTAAAGATATGAATATCCAACGTGATAATGTGATTGAAGTAAAGATATGAATATCCAATGTGATAATGTGATTGAAGTAAAGATATGAATATCCAATGTGATAATGTGATTGAAGTAAAGATATGAATATCCAATGTGATAATGTGATTGAAGTAAAGATGTGAATATCCAATGTGATAATGTGATTGAAGTAAAGATATGAATATCCAATGTGATAATGTGATTGAAGTAAAGATATGAATATCCAATGTGATAATGTGATTGAAGTAAAGATATGAATATCCAATGTGATAATGTGATTGAAGTAAAGATATGAATATCCAATGTGATAATGTGATTGAAGTAAAGATATGAATATCCAATGTGATCATGTGATTGAAGTAAAGAGACCAGATTTAATCTTGTTAGAAAAAACGGAACACAAAACAATAATCATTTATATAGCAGTACCAGTTAATGTGAATCTGGAGGAAAAAGAAAAAGATGAGATGGAAAAAGGCCAAGCGTTAAAAAGGAAGATAAAATATTGTGTAAATTGAAGAAAGTAGACGTTGTACCTGTTGTGCTTGGCGCCCTGAGAAATGTGACAAAGTATGTGACATGCAAATTGAGAAAATTAGGATACATTACAATGTTAGAATGTTTTAGAAGACTGCCTTCTTGGGAACCGCCGTAACCTTGCGGAAAGTACTGGAGGTCTGAGAAAAGATGCTAATAACCTATGGTTATTTGTTATGATTCGCCTATCAGCATAAAATCGGCAACAACAACAGCCAATCACAAAATGTGACTATAGAAATAATAATCATCAATATTATATTTCTCTTACTCTGTCTCTCTGTCTGTCTGTCCGTTCTGCTTTTTTCGGAAATTACTCAGCCGATCTAATTGAAATTTTGTATGGGCCTTTGTTATGATACATTGCAGCAAACTAAGTATTATGGTATCCGTTTTATTTATAGCTATGGATGAATACGGATTAATAGGGATTAGTAACCACAATACCGCATTTACTCCAGAAGTTTTCTCAGAAACTATAGGGCCGACTTGGCTGAAATTTTATATGGACCTTTGTTTCATAAAGTGCGACGGACTAAGTATTATGGTATCCGTTCGACACACAGGGATTAATAGAGATTATTAACCCATAATAGCACATTTACACTAGAAGTTTCTTCGGAAACTACTAGACTGAGCTGGTTGAAACTTTGTATGAAAATTTTTTATTAGGCGCATCGAATTAAGTATTTTATTATCCGTTCGATGCAGAGTTAGGGATAATATAAATAAATATTAAAATAATAATGCGAAAAGGACATTTGAACAGAGAAACTGAATCGCTACTGATATGTACAAAGAAAAGTGCGATTAGAACTTACTACTTCAAAGCTAAAATAGACAAATGTCAGATGTTTTCGATACAGTTTGGGGTTCGAATTCTTATTTACGTCATAAGAAATGTTAACACAATTTGTTCCCACTTCTACATACTGCGTTGAACGTGAAACATAAAACGAATCACTTTAGCTTTTACTAAATAAAAATGAAAATTATTAATAAATTAAACTAAAGACAGGTTATTCTGACAGATCCTTGTACAGAGAGACCCAAGACACACGAGGGTGGCATTTAATTTGTCCTTTCCTTTTTTTTTTCCGGTTTTCTTATCGTTTTGATTTTGTTTAGGACGGAAAATTCTACAGGTGCCAGATATTTACTCGCTAGACTCCACTTGAGAAAGAGAGCATATTTTTAGGATTTTAACTGTTCCATTACGCAGAATTGTTTGAAACTCTCTTGCGCTTGGTTCACCGGGTAAATTCGCTACGTCTTGTTTTAGATGTTTTTTCATGAGCCAAATAACTCCTATGATTACTGGAATTATGGAGACTTTCCAAAGAATCCAATTTCTTTTAATACGACGTATTCATTAAGTTATCTTCTCCTTCCCAGTTCTGTCTAAATCAGAATCATAAACGACACTGACTTCAACAATGGTTGCTACTTTCTGCCTTATGTTCCATATTACAATTTCAGGTTTGATCGTTCAGTTTTCTTAGGTATGTAGCTGTAGCGATTGTTTAGTTATAGTGGATGCTTCTTTTTGCTGTATGTTGTCAGTATTTGTTGCTACGCAACAGATGGTCTAGAAGAAATATTTACACACGCCATCGTATGATATCGTAGCCGTTCTCCAGAAGAACCTTATAACTGCGTGACAGATGGCACACACTGTTTACTTCCGTGTAAGAACCTTTCATATAAATATTTGGCAAGTTGTCGGTGAATCCATTATTCAAGTTTTGTACTATGGGAGGTCTTGGCGTATTTCTGGCAGATCCTTTAAGCTATTTCGTTGCGTGCTTCTTTTGTTTTGCTTTTTTGTTGATTTTTTTTTTTCTATCTCACAAATGAAACAGTACTTTTTTTAAATGTGTGCCCAGTTTTATGATGGCGATTGTTTTACTAGCTCTTGTTTATTGATGTTAAAGTACTGTCATAAAGTTTGGATTCTGGGAACTGATCAGATATCGGCTAATACTGAGAATAGTGGTCCGATGTTGATTTCTGAGAGTCCCATACCATCAAATCCTCTGGACAGATAAAGCCTCGGTAGACACTTGGTTATCTTGTAAATATATACACATATCAAACATATGTAAAGATATATTTATGCATATGAAGTTAGGTATATATTTTTTGTTTGCAGATAAACAAGCACCTCGAAGACTGTAAAAGCAGTGGGAGATTGTTTATTTAATTGGACCTTTGTTGAGGTCATTTTCGGGCACCGATCCTAATGGCCGGTGGGTAGAACTGCCGACTATCAACGGGCTGGTTTCTATCTCAAGCAAAGGCAATAGTCTAGCCGCACTGATGAGCTTTGATACAACGAAACAGTACTGCGTGTGTTTGACTATATATATATATATATATATATATATATATATATATATATATATATGAAGGTGTATAGGGTAATCTCCTAAATTAATGAACCGATCATTATGAATTTTTAAATATATATTTCAGGCAACACGGTATGAGAATTCGAAATAGAATTTTCGCCTTTGACACGTTGAATTTGAAATAGCATATTTGTCGGCCAGACAAGTTAAATTTGAAATAGTATTTTCGTTGCTCTGTAACGTTTAAGTTTGTAATATTATTTTTTAAAGTCTAAGTACATTTTATCCCGCGTTTTTTAATTCATCGCTAATCAGGCAGATTGAATGAGCGTATCTTAAGAATATAATTTTTTTATTTCGGTTTTGGCAAGATTTTTTTCACTTTTTTTATTTGTTATTTGTTCGCTCTCGAAATACAAAAGGCAGAACCGACAATCCTTTTTGTTAAATTGCTGAGATTAGACCGATTTCCTTAATCTGTTCTTGTCAGCTTTTCAAACAGCTTAAGACACATGCGTAATCCCACCTCTTGATACACAGAATCTACGATATTATACAACCAAATACAAATATAGAATACTAGCAAAGATACCCGCGCATCGCACGGGACTTTTCTGCACACTTAGGTACGCATTTGTGGGCACCTTTCCAGTAAGGAGATGTTGTAAGAGGGAAGTAAATTTCAACTCGATGCTTAAATCTTATCTAAAAAATTGAATACTGAACACATAGCACAATCAGATCATATCAGTTTTTCGTCATATCCTTTTGTAGAACTTTTCATTGAATAGCCTCGTGGTAAACTACATGTCTGCTTCTTTGATTTGGAGCCAGAATGTAGAGTTTTTCTGATCTTCCTGTCCGGCTGATGGAGACGTAGAACATACCGTGACTGAAGGAGCCTGATGTCAGGTCTACGCCAATGGTTTTAAACGTCTGACCTTGACTTTTATTTTTGCTCTTTGCAAAACACACCTTCAGAGGAAACATTTCTAAATAGTACAATTACAACATCGCCCCAACATCCCCCCGACCGCCGCCGACATCTTCCCCCTCCCGTCCCAATGTAAACAAAATGTTTTTTGGGGGAGGGGGTCAACGTGTGGGTGCTCATTTTAGGTTAAATTATCATAGAAAAGTGATCCCTCACTTTATTGAAACTAACATTTCTTCCAAAAAATCCCAGGGTCCAGGAGTTCATACCATGCAAACTGTAAATTTGCGACGGGTTTGATTATCAGATTTGATGTCAGAAGAAAAAAATCGGTTTGTGTCAAAAAACAAAAATAAATGTTTTTTTTTCATCATGAAAATAATTATTTGTCCAATCATGAGAAAATGAAAGGAGGGCTGGTGTCATTTTTTTGGTTCGTTTGGCTCTTTTTGGTGTTTTTTAGTAAATGTACGGGCGGCCATCTTGCTTGCCAAACTGTAGTGATTACGTTGGATATTGAATGTCTTCAAATATGAATAACTACTCGTTTGCGCAAGAAATCAATGCGATATTCGTTCTCAGCGTTTCCCAAAACCGCTAAAAGTCGACAATTCAAAGGTGAATGCCGAGGGGTCGGTAAACTAAACAATACCGATTTATGATAATAAGTATACCATAGCGATGTATGTGATATCATATATGGCAAAAAAGATTATATTTTATATTAAATCTATATAATTATAAAACTCAAATGACCTTGTAACGGGTATTGTAACCAACATCCGGTTTACGACTTCCGGTTGCGTATGCGTACATAAACATAAACCCATAACAACGTAAACAAATAAACATAAATCGCTACTTTTGCAGAATTTGACCTGCCCACTAAAATATTAACGCTATTATTTAGAAATTATTATTTAACATGGGAAGGGTGGGGACGTTTTGCAACTATTCTATATTACAACTATACTGTCGTAATTTTCTTACAAATAAATCACCTTTAACCCGTTGACAACGTATTGTTTTACTGTGTACGTTGTCAGCGTCCCAATTGTTTTCTTGTTGGGTTTTTTTTTTCGCGTTTAAATTATCCAAATAAACAATTGTTAATGCTTTCTGCATTTTTTTTTACATCGTTCATTTCCGTAATACATTTAAGTCATTTTAACGCAATTTTCTTACAAATAAATCTACATTAACCCGTTGACAACCATTAGAGAATTTTAAAACGTATTGTTTTACTGTGTACGGTTTCAGCGTCCCAATTGTTTTTGTTTTTTTTTTTTCGCGTTTAAATTAAAAGATATATCAAAATTTGAATTTAACGTTATGGTATCTGTTCAGTGCACATTTACCTATAAGTATGGCAAACCACTTATAATTCAATGGCTGTATTTTTTATCAAAAATAAACAATTATAAACAGAACGATGAATTATATCGGCGTAAAACTACTAAATACAGTGAAAGAAACGGATAACTCAACAATAACAAGTAAAAAAGGTTACTTAAAAAATAAGAATAAGCGAAAAAAACTTAATTCAGCTTAGAAGAATATTTCGAAATGAAAACAAATCTATTACAGAAAATATTTAATAGCGTGCTCAAAGAATTAAACTATCACAGTTATTCCCCTTGGTCTTCTGGTTTGAAAATTAAAAGGTTTCAGATTTACGATAACAATAAGTAAATTTAAGTTAAATCACATATAAATTGAAATGAAAATAAACTAAATAATTAAATTTTAAAATTTGGAATAGCACAGTATTACCGACGCTATTATGTCGAATAAGTAATATCATGGAACTAATTATTTAAAATGATTTAATTTAATGTGATGTGCTAATGACCGTAACTCAGTCGATGTAGATGTGGTTGAAGAATGCTATATATAGAAATGACGGATAAAAATAAATGTCTCCTTTGACAGAAGTATCCTATCATAGAGCGTTAATATTTCTTGACCAGGAGATGTGTACACACGCTATATACACTTCCTATTTCTTTGATCATAGGGAGTTGTGCACACAGACAAACACACACACGAACGCTAATACTTTATATATATATATATATATATATATATATATATATATATATATATATATATATAGATAGATAGATGATGATCTTCTATGAATTGCAGTCACGATTATATATTAACACTTTTGCTGTATCGCTAGGTAGTCATGTTACTAGAGCGAAATAAATCGTCCGTTTAGATCAGCTTGTGGCGGGTAAGTATAAGAAATGCTACTACCACAACCACTACTACTACTATCAAAATAACGGTAAACTGACGAAGAAATATTTCCCCTGCTTTCACTAGATTTTAAACCCCCAACTTTTTTTCTCTATTTTCCTCTCTGTCCTTCTATCTTCCTTTCGACTAATCAAATCAAAGACCATAAAAAAAAAAGTAAATAAAAAGTTTAAATAAAAAGTAATTTCGTGCAGTTGAGATAGTGGAACCGGCGAATCCATGTCGCCTTGGTGTAACGCTATCTAAATACAGCCTCTACACTTACTTTGGGATCTTCTGAACTTCATCTAACCCCAAGCTACGTTAATTCGACAATTCACATATATCCTCAATTTCAAGATCCACGCGCGCACAAAAGACTATTTTCCTTTTAAGAAAAATAAAACAAATAGTCAGATATGATTGCATATCATACGGAAAATTTTCACCAAAAACATTCATTTAACCCTTTATAATTTAGGAACCAGAAATAAATACGAAGACATAAAACTATTTTGTATTTAAGTCAGAATGAATGCATATCATTCATACAGTTATCATGCGCCGTTGTCATCATCATGAGTCGCATCTTCATCTTGCTGAGGATAGCGAACCCACATGACTTATTTTTCGCCATTCCTTCCGATCCGGAGCAACTTGATTGATGGGCGCCCAAATGTTGAGAGATGTCCAAAAACATTTTCTCTTCTCCTTTCTCCTTGGCTTTCCTCTGCTTCTTTTGTCTTCAAGATACTCTGTTCTGTTGTATTTCATTACAAAATGAGCCCGCATATGTCCACAAGCTAATTAAATAAGGCTAAAAGATGAAATAGGTAAGAAAACAATAGAACAATAACAAATAATATAAACTTAAACATTTTATTTTAATTTTATTAACGAAAGAGTTTTTTTTTTAATATGTACTAGCAGTTTAGCTCGGCTTTGCTCAGGCCCTATGTACTGTTCATAACTTTATGTGCATGTGTATATATATATATATATATTATAAAGTTTACCTTTTCAAATGTTTAGATCCAAAATTGGCGGAGGAGTTTGGTAGAGTCTGCAAAGGTCAACTCTTTACACTTTGACCGCTTGGCAGGCAAAATTTCGCTCCAAAACGCATTAAAAAGTTTGTTGCATGTCTGAATACCCATTATGTAAAATTTCAAATGTTTAGACACAAAATTGGCTGAATAGTTTGCTAGAGACCGCAAAGGTAAAATCTTTGAAATCTTTAAATTTCAAATGTTTAGACCAAAAATTGGTTGAGTAATTTGGTAGAGACAGCAGAGGCTAATTTTTTTTTTTTTACTTTGACCTCAATTTTGTCCCCTTAACATTTATTGTTTTGGGTTCAAACCAAATTAAAACGTTAGATCCATGTCCAAGTAACCTACATTTAAAATTTTAAGTGTTTAGACCAAAAATTGGCGAAGGAGTTTGATAGAGTTTTCAAAAGTAAAATCGTTGAACTTTGACCCCTTGACAGCTAAATTTCTGACCGAAAACCGATTAAAAAGATTTTCCCAAATGTCAATACTCCTTATGTCAAATCTCGAGTCTCTAGACCGAAAATTGGCAGAGTTATTTGGTAGGAAAATGTACACAGACACAGACAGACACACACACACACACATTTTCACTTTTATAGATAGATATAGATAGATTATCGGTCCACGGAGTAAATAAAATACATGTTGTTCAACATGATATTGTTTCTGTCAACTCAACTAATGAATTAAATTTCCAGATCATGGAGTAAGTAAAATACATTTTAATCAACATAATATTGGTTCCCTTAAATTAAGTAACGTATAAAATGATGAGCTGATCAGGTAAATAAAAATATTTCAAACTCAATTCCTATTTACATGCCACCTCACGAGGTCGGTTTTAATGTGAGGAAAATCCAGCTCCTCAAAATCGGTTACTTTGAATAAGACAAAAATTAAAATTGCTTCAGTTTAGAAGGGTTTCTCTTTCATTGATTGGGGACAGAAAAGATGAAGTGTAGTATTAGAATAGCGATTAGACATAGCTCGTAATCAAAAAGCAATAAGCCTCGCCATGGTCCCAGCCCTCTTCGCACTCATCCAGTCGAGGTCTGGCTAATGCTTTCCCTGTTCCGTCTTTCCATCCTCCTTGAACCTTAATGGCTATTTGGTGTAGCGCTTGTCAGTGTCGACACCACCATTTTTAGTGAGGTTCCACGTGGTATTCCTTTCTATCTTATTTTTTTTTTAATTCTTCTGCGGCTTATATGCGGATGGTTAATGTTTGATTATTATTATTAGTAGTAGTAGTAGTAGTAGTAGTAGTAGTAGTAGTAGTAGTAGTAGGCACTCACTTGGAGTTTTAACACAGGTTAACATGAAAGATTTCTCTTTGAGAACAACCTGTGGTGTTCCCTGGAGTTTCCCCAGATTTCCAGTACTCACCACCTTTTTCGATAACCTTTGCAAGTTAGTTTGCGTTAACGCAGTAGCCGTTTACCACTGATTTCATGTTGGTAGCGACCATTGATCTTCACTGAAATTTGGGCGGCATTAAACCTCTCCAACCGTCCAAGTCCTCTTCGCGTACATCCAGTGGAAGTCCGGCTAGTGCTTTCTCTCCTCAGTCTTTCTATCCTATTTGACCCACCTCACCTATTTGGCGTGGTGCCAGTTTATGGTGACACTTGTATGCAAACATCATCATCATCATCATCATCATCATAAATCTGTGTATTTCCAGGGTGGTGTGTTTTTGTTTGTTTTGGGGTTTTTTTGGGGGGATGGGGGTCATATTTAGCATGGGGTAAAGAGACGTTACAAGTTCAATCCCTCCCATAGTTGTTATATATGGCTGCATAAGTAAAAGCTGTGCAAATATTCCCCCTTTATCAGTCAAATATACCCATGTAAATAAAAGAGGCGCGTGCGTGTGCATAACGAACATCATAAAGCAAGAGAAGATATAATGAAGTTTCTATACATTAATACCGTAGTACCTTTAACGTCCGTCCGTCCGTACACGTGTCACGGTTTCCGGGTTATAAACTATTCGTTCGGTCGAGAAATCCTATTTATTAAAAACGAGTGTAGAAGATAATAACATACTACGAACATTAAATTATTAATATATAGAAACGCTGATTTAATGTTCGTAGTATGTTATCTCTTTCTAGCCTCCTTTTCAATAAATAGGATCTCCCCGATCATCGAAAACGCAATGTAAAAAGAAATTAAATTAAATTAAACAATGATGTCGCTTTTGGGCCGTACGTGAAACTAAAATATACCTTCTTGGTCTTCTGGCTAGGGTTCCAAGGGTAGTATCTGTTCTGTCTAAAGATGGCATAATTATATCATGGGGTTTACGTACGTCCATACTGTCGAAATATGTCACAGGCTTCCATAAGAATGTTGGAAGTAGACCGTAATAACCAGATACATATTCTGACACTAATTTAACCAGATTACTTAGATAAATACTTTTACATTTAACAAAAGGGCTACAATAATATTGCGGGGTCTCCATAAACGCAGAACGTCCACATAATGCCCAGCAGCAATATATTACATATAGAAGATGCCGTTGTGGAATTTCTACAGGTCATGTTAGTGGTTTATGAATATTCTTATGTTGAAAATTCAAATAAGTCCTAAGATGGAGTACTGCTGCCACGTCTGGGGGCGGGGGCGCTGCTAAAAGTATTATTCGTTGCCTCAACAGAGTTAAATATTGACTTCGAAATCTAGTGGGAGGTGATCGCTTCAGTTTCTTACAATCCCTTTTCTCACAGAAAAAGAAAACGTTTCTGGTCCCTCTCTACATTACCGTTACTTTCATGGAAGATGCTCGACTGAGTTCCAATTACTGATTCTTCTTTGTGAAATATTTACAGCAAGAACTCGCTTTGTTATCGCAACGAAAAATATATTTTCTTTCTTTCTACGCATGCCTAGTATCAGACAGGATTTTCCACGAACAAAGCTTTTTTCGTAAGGGTCGCCCATCTGTAGAACACATTGCCGCAGAACTGCTTCTGTGCTGATTATAACACAGTCGTCTAAAAATCCAATGGCAACTGGTTCCTACCATATACTCCACATATATTTCCACATGTAACTAAGCTTAGTTCATTCCATTAATCGTCCTCAACCGTCTGATGCGGTTCTTCACCTTTCAATTAGCTATAATACCATCTCATTAACCATCATCTTCGAGTGGCTTTCGGTCTGGATAAGTTGTGTCGCTTCAGTAAAGGAAGTAATTCATACAACCATCCCATATTTATCTATCTCCAATCTGTTTGCATACGAACATGGTGAAATTAAACACGCAAAGAATATTCAATATTTGTACAGGATGGAACGATAAAATTGTCGTCAAAGAAAACGGAGACATGATTCCATTCCCGTTTGATGAAAATCGGTTTGGGTGGGGGAGGGGGAGACCATCTTCTAGTTGGCCAGTCGTGTACAAATCTCAAGAGCGATAAGAGCATTCTATCATATCTGAAAGTGACAGCATGTTAAACGAGTTAGATCGGAGATGCGCCGCTGTACAACTCATGCTCTCTACCAATTAAAGTTATGACAACAGGACCATTGCCAGCATTCTCAAAATGCATCGTTGGATTGCTACGAATAACAGAGAGGTGTTCAGTGTGATGAAAAAAGTTTCCGGTCACGGTTATGGTCTTTGGTGCGGTTTCAAGTGAGAAGCACATCATGCCACCTCGCATCTTCGAAGTCGGTTTGAAAGTGGCAGATCGGGTTTGAGTTAGGGTTAGGGTGTGGAAGCAGAACTCGGCGCCGGTCCACAAGTCTAGAGAGACGCAGGCTTGGCTTTAGAACGAGTGCTGCGACTTTGTGCCCTTCTCTCACTGCCCCCCCCACACGGATCTGAACCTTTTGGACTCTTTCGTATTGTCATACGTCGAGAACATCACCAACATGATTTCCCACAACACCAAAGCCAGCCTGATCGTGGCGAATACTCGGCAGATAGCTGAAATACGTACTCAAAAAAAAACTCAAACAAAATATATTTTAGTACAAAGAACATGCTCGTCAAAATTGAATATTTATTTGTCTGATGCAATACTATTTAGGTTATATTTCGCAAACTTTTCATTTAAACAAACATTATTTTTTTTAAAAATAACAGGAAGCTTCTGTTTAATTTTATCTTTTTATCACTTTTCGATTTTTCTTGTTATTTTTGTAGTGTGAAAATCAAAAAGTCAGTATATGTTTGATAGATGTCACAAACGTTTTCGGTTTTGCGTCGAATCATCTTCGGGTGAGAAGCAAATGAATGATAGACTTGATATATATATATATTGTTGAAAAACCGAACCTGGTTTCAAACTAATGGAATGTTTACTCTGAGGTAAAATTCTCTCCAAAATATTCTTATAATAATCTTCATTCCTCCTCCGTTTTATTAATTCAATTCTTTCCATCATTCGCGAAAACATTCTTTAGTTTATGCAAGTTTTCTTTGAATTATTAGTTTCAGTGTTATTTTTTATCATAAACTAGCAGTTCAGTCCGGCTTTGCTTGGGCCCTATATACTATTCATAACTTTATGTGCATATATATATATATATATATATATATATATATATATATATATATATATAAGTTTGACTCATGTCCAGGTAACCTACATCTAAAATTTAAAATCTTTAGACCCAAAATTGGCGAATGAGTTTGGTAGATGTTCAAAGGGCAAATCGCTGAACTTTGACCCATTGACAGCCAAATTTTTGGCCAAAAACCGATTAAAAAGATTCTTCCAAATCTCAATACCGCTTATGTCAAATCTTGAGTCTTTAAACTAAAATTTGATAGAGTAGTTTGGTAGGGAAATGAACACGCACAGACACCCCTATATACCTACACACACAGGCAATTTCACTTTTATAGGTATATAGATTTTTAATCGTGTTCAGGTTTAAAGATTGACATTTTGGGACGTCTAATCTATTTGAACTTGACAATGATTTCATAAGCGTTGTAGTTTGTTAAGCGTCGTTGTCTTATTAAAAGACTCCAATCTAGTTTCCGATAATAAAAACTAGTACATATTGAAACTAGTACATATTAAACTAGCCTGGGTGCCCGGACTTGCCCAATAAGTGTTGAGTGGAAGTGGTAGTATGCAGGCAGGCTCGAACCCGTACTGCAAAGAAGGGAAAAAAAAGAGCTGACGTCTTTGCTGTTGCGCCCATCGCCATATCGTAAATGACGTAGGTTTGAACTAGGGTAGACAATTGAAAAGAGGGGATGACTTTCGAAATATCAGCGAAAAAAGCGAACCCCCCTCCCTTGTAGAAAAGTGCCCAGTTTAAGGTGAAGGAATTCATGTTTTTGGCCAAATTTTCGATTTTTGTCGTCCGAAGGGTCGAACTTAAAATGATACCGATCTCGTGAAAATCCGTTTTCTTCGTCGAAAGTTTTAGGCAGACAGATGAGATTTATACTATAGACTAGCCTGGGTATCTGGCGTTGTCCGGGTGTTTGGGGGGGGAGTGGTCGTAGGCAAGAAGGTCCGCACCCATACCGCGAAGGAGGAAAAGAACGTGAAAAAAAAACGTTGCGTGTTTGTTGTTGCGCCAATCGCCAGACCGGAAGTGACGTAGGTTTAAATGAGGGTAGACAATTGAAAAGAGGGGATCACTTTTGAAAATATTGGGGAAAAAAGAAAAGAAAAGTCTCCACTCTAGGGTGAAGAAATTAATGTTTTTAGCCAATAATTTGATATTTGTCGTCCGAAAGGCCGAGCTGCAAAATGATACTGATCTCGTGAAAATCCGCCGCCTCTGTCGAAAGTTTTAGGCATACATACATACATACATACATACATACATACATACATACATACATGCATACATACATTTAAACAGACTGTTGAGTTTATATTATAGCGTAGACTGAGTGCCCGGGTGTTTGGAGGTGCGTGTTAAGCAAAAAAAAAATAAGTTGTAGGAGGCAGGCTCGAACCCGTGACGCGAAGTCGGAAAAGAAAGTGGATATGTGTGCAAGAGTGTTGGTTGAGCAAAAAGTAAAAAAGGAAAATTGCGAACGCAAGAAAAATAAATAAAAAATAGGAGTAACGCGTCAGAGGAAAAAGAGATGAAAAAAAAACTGACACCGGTGTGTCGAAATAACGTCTTGTAACCGACGTCGTTAACGTGAGAGTTGAATGACTTGCAAAAAATATCAGCGAAAAAACTGACCCTCCCTATAGAAAATTGTCCTGTTGAGGGTGCAGGAATTAATGTTTTGGGCCAAATTTTCGATATTTGTCGTCCAAACGATCGAGCTACAAAATGATACCGATCTCGTAAAAATCCTGTTGAAAGATTTTGCGAGATGTACATACATACATAATTTAAACAGACAGGTTAGATTTTTTTTAATTCAATTTTCACCCCAAACAAGGCAAAGTGCCACTTTGAAATAGGGGGCTACTATCAGGTACATAATTTGCGGGGGCTCTATGAAGGGACATGAGTAGAAAAATGTTTGTTCACATTACACTTGAACTTCTGCATATCAGGACAGTTGGGAAAGCAGAATCCCGGAAGGGAGTTCCAAAAACTTGCAGTTCTGGGAAAGAAACTATTGGAATAAAAGGCTTTATTGCACCTAGGGATCTCTACTGTAAAGGGGTGGGACTTACTTGCTTGTCGGGTTTGTCGGGGGTAGTCATGTCAAGGAGGTACAAGTGTTTGCAGTTCGTCAGAGCATTCACAATTAAAGTATTTGTAGAAGAGGCAGAGGGATGCAACATCTCGTTGATGGGACAGAGGCTGAAGCCTAGATGACCGTTCAGAACTTATCAGGTTGGCGACTCTCTTTTGAACCCTGTCAAAGAGTGAGAGACGAACAGCAGATGCACCAGCCGAAATGTGACAACAGTACTCCATACATGGGCGAATGGCGGCCTTATAGAGGTACAGGATACTTTCAGGCGTAAGTAATTTTCTAGCACGGTATAGAAAGCCCGCCTTCTTTGCAGCAACCTTGGCAATGCTCTCAATGTATCTATTCCAGTTCATATTCCCTGTAAACGTTAGGCCGAGGTTTTTAAAAGAAGTACTTTCAGGCCATTGCTATTGGTTGTAGAGAAGGTTTCTTGTGGTTATTGAAGGAAAGAAGCTTAGTCTTGGCAGCATTGAATGTGACCATCCATTTTTATCCCCATTCAACTACAGATTGGAGGTCATCCTCTAGTGTTTCTGCCATTTTCTTAGATATGTGTTCATTTGTTTTCCCCTCGTATCTGTTATAGAGAGTGGTGTCATCGGCAAATATACCCATCTCCTAAACAATTTTATCAGGAAGGTCATTTATGAATATTAGGAATAATAAAGGTCCAAGGATAGACTCCTGAGGTACTCACGCATTTATGTCATATTGTTTAGATGTACGACCGTCGAGGACAACTTGGATTTTTCTCTTACTTAAGAAGGGTTTAATTACATTAAGTATTCTTCCAGTGATACCATATGATCTAATTTTCCTCAGAAAACCATCGTGCCATACCCTGTCAAAAGCCTTAGATATATCAAAGGCTACCGCTCTACCCTCTCCTGTTTTGTCCAGTGAACGCTATATACGTTCAGAGACTACAGTTAAGATATTTGCTGTTGAACGGGCTTGCCTGAATCCATATTGTTTGTCAGTCAGGAGTTTAGCAGCTGTTAGGTGCTGGACTAGGGCTTGATTAATTTAGGACGCAAATAATTTGGCGAAAAGCGAGAGGAGGCTAATGGGGCGATAATTTAGTGGGTCAGTTCTTTCACCAGAATTCTTGAAGACTGGTACCACAAAAGCGGTTTTCGAACAGTCGGGAAAGCAAGATTCGTTAAGGCATTTATTGCAAATTTTGGAGAGAACTGGAGCAACTTCAGCAGCGCTTTTTTAATAGCACAACCGGGATGAGATCTAGTCCACATGCTTTTGAGGTGTCTAGGTTTTTTATAATACCATGTACCTGAGAAGGAGTGATTTTTAAATCGTCTAGTGTGGCGTCTGTCCGCAAAGAAAAGTCAAGGAGGGGGTGGTGTGCCGGGTCCAGTGTGGAGTTTGAGGCAAACCGACTGGCAAACAGACTAGCCTTGTCGGTTGCCGTGCAAGCAACCTCATGATTGTTTGATAGTGGAGGAATCGTTGATTGCTCATTATTTATTATGCTCTTGTAGATTTTCCAAAAATCCCGGTTCCTAATTTCTGTACTTCGATGCTTTTTTGGTGGTTTCAGAGTAATCTGTCTTAGCTGTCGCTATTACTCTCTTACAATTATTTCTAGCTTCTATATACTTCTGTTTGTTTGAACTGGACTTATGTCGGTTGAATCTGTGGAACGCATGCTGCCTTTGAGAAATGGCGGCTACACAAGCAGACGTAAACCATTGGGGGGGGAGTGGGTTTGCTATAGAATTTCCGTGCGCGAACATGTGCTTCAATTGCAGTTTTGAACCATTCAGTGGTCTCATTTGCACACTGTTCCGCTGGAAGAGAAAAGATATTTTGCCATGGGACATCTCTGATGTGTTCCCTGATGGCTTCCCAGTCAGCCTTTTTGTAATACCTCGTTGTTTTGAGTAGTAGTTCTTCAGTTTTAGGGCGAGAATTTAGGGTGATTTCTACGATTATCACAGCGTGATCAGCATTCCCGAGTGGGCTGTGGGCATTTATTGGAACCGTTGTCAGAAAGAGATCTAGAAATGAGGCATGTTGATCTTGCTGGTCTGGGAAACGTGTCGGAAATGTTACCGTCTGAGATAGGGAATTGGATATAGAGAAGCTATGTGTTGTGCTACTAGCTACGTCTGTGTAATTAGAGAATCCTAGCCAGTTACTGTGATGGACATTGAAGTCACCAAATACATGTACTTGTGCGCTTGTATCAAGGGAGAGTGCTATATCTATGCTGTCAGAGACTTTATTTATTTGGGTACAGTCCTGGGTTGAGGGAGAGCGGTAGAGAAAATAAAAGTAGTTAATATTATGTTGCATATTTATGGTATAGATTACCATAAAATCATAAACACATGCATATTAAGAACTAATACATATCATAAACTAATACATATTAAGAACTAATACATATCATAAACTAATACATATTAAAAACTAATACATATCATAAACTAATACATATTAAAAACTAATACATATCATAAACTAATACATATTAAAAACTAATACGTATCATAAACTAATAAATATTAAAAACTAATACATATCATAAACTAATACATATTAAAAACTAATACATATCATAAACTAATACATATTAAAAACTAATACATATCATAAACTAATACATATTAAGAACTAATACATATCATAAACTAATACATATTAAAAACTAATACATATCATAAACTAATACATATAAAGAACTAATACATATCATAAACTAATACATATTAAGAACTAATACATATTAAGAACTAATACATATCATAAACTAATACATATTAAGAACTAATACATATCATAAACTAATACATATTAAAAACTAATACATATCATAAACTAATACATATTAAAAACTAATACATATCATAAACTAATACATATTAAAAACTAATACATATCATAAACTAATACATATTAAAAACTCACACATATCATAAACTAATACATATTAAAAACTCACACATATCAATCCGAATACAAACTAGAAACTAATACAAATTAAAAATAATATATATTAAAATCTAATACGTATTAAAAATTAATACATTTCAAAACCTAATACATAGTAAAAAATTTAAACATATAAAACTTATACATATTAAAAACTTATACAGATTAAAAACATATGCATATTAAATACGAATAAATATTAAAAATTAATACATATAAAAACTAATACACATTAAAAACTAATACACATTAAAAAGTAATACACATTAAAGGCTTTTACATATTAAAAGCTATTACATATCAAAAACTAATAATATTACAAACTAGTACATATTAAAAATTAATACATATTAAAACCTAATGTATATTAACAACTAATTCATATTCAAACCTACACATAATTAATACTTAAAGCAATTTAAGGCATAATGCATATTAAAATCTAATATATATTAAAACCTAGTACATATTACCATGATCGCTCCAAAAGTAACATAAAAAGTTGAAGAGCTACAAAGACGGGAGCGGTATTATTAAAAGGAGCGAGCATTTGTGCTCAAGAAGTTATTTTTCTACATAGTTACGACTATTCTCAATGCCCTTTTACCTGGAATTCAATAACACATCTCTGATTTCGATGCACGTCCATGGCGTGGGTTGTTTTTTAGAATCTCAAGCCGTCAATATCTGCAACAGAAAGATGAAACTTTTAAGTCATGAATACATAAGTTTAGACATCATAATAATGCAATTTGTAATTCCCTTCTGATCAATTCGGGCGGAATAAAAAAAATAGAAGGCATTATTTTTTAAACGCCCCTCGTTAAAACTAATACACATTTAAAACAAATGCATATCAAAAACTAATACATAGCAAAAATTTAAAGGCATAAAAAAATAACTTACGTGTATTAAAAACCACCCACGTCGAATCATGTACATCTCCAAATTATTGTTCACAACCTATGTTTGAAATTCAGTCGTGCCTCGTCACTTTTACCAGAAGTCAACTCTGAATAATCGGATTATTTCCGCCTTTGAAAAAAATCGAAATGTATAAATCAATCATCTCACTTCCATTTGAAGGCTGGATTTTATTTATATATCTTTTTTATTTTATTTTATTTATTTATTTTTGAAAGTGAGGATTCGCACAATTTCCACTGTTTCTTTCTTCTCGTTGTAACCAAATTTATTTTTTAATATTTTTCTCAATCTCCATTTACAATGTCTCGTAAGCATCTTTCATTCTTCCCTTTCCTTCTTCTTCTTCTTCTTCTTCTTCTTCTTCTTCTTGTTATTATTATTATTATTATTATTAGTAGTAGTAGTAGTAGTAGTAGTAGTAGCAGTTGTTTTCTTCTTTTTTCTTCGGCCCTCTTCATTTAAATTTGTTATCTATTCTGTTGTCTTTTTCTTTCATTTTTTTCCACGTCATTTTTCTTTCGCCTCTCATCCGCTAACTACCCTCTCTCATATTCCCATTGTTGTTAATAGAGTGCTTCATTTGGGCAATATCGTTGCCTTCTTTTTCTTCTTTTTTCTTCTTTTTCTTCTTTTCCTCTTTTACTTCTTCTCCTTCTTATTCTTCATATTATTATTATTATTATTATTATTATTATTATTATTAATTA
Organism: Euprymna scolopes; assembly: GCF_053919585.1. NCBI lineage: Eukaryota > Metazoa > Mollusca > Cephalopoda > Sepiida > Sepiolidae > Euprymna > Euprymna scolopes. Next base: position 106,979,562 of record NC_136483.1, on the reverse strand, counting down.
ATTAATTAATTAATTAATTTCAATTTTTTCTTTATATACTTGTTTTTTTTTCTATTTCGTTTTCTTCCTCGTTTTTTTTTTCTTCTTTCTCTTTTCTTTTTCATGTCTTTGTTTTTCTTAATTATCTTCATCATTCCTCTTTTTTTGTCATCGTTTCTTCTTCCTCCGTTTATTTTTTTTCTCCGTCCCCTTTCTTTTGCTCGTTTCATTTTAATTTCTCCTTCATCTTTCATCATTCCTTCCCCGCTTCCGTCTTCTTTCTTTCTTACAAAGCATTCTCTTGAAATAAAGACTAATACTATTGATTAAATCTCCGAAAAGTATTTTAAAACCTATTTATTCGAATACTTTAAAAATCTTACCAATAAAATATTTTTTTCCCATCATTTGTCGACATTTTCGAGAACAAAACAGATGTTTTGGTGTTTCTTTTGTTTTATTTTTATTTATTTATTTATTTATTTATTTTATTTTTATTTTTATTTATTTTTTTTTTTTTTTTGACGATTACTTTCTGCTTTGTCCAAAACTTGTTTTCTTGTATCCATTTCCTTGGTTTATGAATAGAGAGAATGATTGTCGAATTAGAGGTTAAAAACATAACCACGGCAAGAAAACGGAAGTTGAAGGTATTACGTCATTGTCGGTGAATATTTGAATAAGACAAAAAGTTGTCTCTTCGCAGACACCTCTGTGGTGGTGATGGTAGCGGGCGTACGATATGAAATAATGTGGATCCCAAGGTGTCTCTTTTTCCCGCTCTCTCATCCACCCTTAAATTCATTAACCCACCTTTAAAAGTATTAAAATTATAAATTTCTCTCTGGTTCCTGAAATTATCATTCTGTACAACTAAAAATTCTCCAGTAAAATCAGCTTCAGCGTTCATATGAGTTGTTGAGACGACCATGGCGATGGGAGAGTGAGGCTGAACAATGTGTATAATGAAATTATACACGCCTCAAATAATCGACATCGCAACACAATTTGTGAAGGTATAAGTGTGTAGTAGTAGTAGTAGTAGTAGTAGTAGTAGTAGTAGTAGTAGTAGTAGTATAATTTCAATAGTTTGGGGCCTATGCATTTTATTGTTTTTAATATTAGCAGTAGTTACATTACTCCATATGACACATTCGGCATCTCAAAGATGCTTCATACAAAACACTGTCGAGTAGCTTTGGAGGCTATAAGCAGCATACATGAAACTAAATTATGATGCAGTGTAGCAAAAATGTGCTCCCACGGGGGTCATATATATATATATATATATATATATATATATATATATATATTTCTTTTTTTTTTTTTTTTTTTTTTTAAAGCGATGGTTGTGTAGTTCCAACGAGAGAAAAAAAATGTATATTTAAAAGAGTGTAGCCATCAAAAATTGTGTGTTTTTTTTTAAAGGTTTTTATGATATATTTATTTTAAATTATTTTATAACGCGTTTCGAGCTTAGGGTTACTCTCTTCAGATGTTTTCGTAAAAAGTTTTTCTTTAAAATGGAAGTTTGAAACGTTATTTTTACATCTGCTGATACTAAATGTGTTTTTCAGAGTGATGTGGTCTCAGACATCCTGTCTCCAACCGTAAGTGTTCAAAGTGTCCGGTCAAAGTTAGATTCAAAGAGGGCGCTTTTGGTCCATTTGGTGAAGGTTTTTATATTTTTTTAGGGTTTTTAAAAATATATATATATATATATATATATTATTATTATTATTATTATTATTATTATTATTATTATTATTATTATTATTTGTTTATTACATTTTCACCCAAAAAAGGCACATTGCCACTTTGGTGTAGGGGGCTACTATCAGGGGCAGCAACTACTGGGGTACTATGTTGGGATTTGGGCAGCAAGATGTCGGTTCACGTTACACTTGAACTTCTGCACGTCAGTACAGTTAGGGAAGCAGGGACCTGGAATGGAATTCCAGAGTCTAGCGGTTCTGTGGAAGAAACTACTGGAGTAGAAAGATCTTTTACGTCTAGGGATCTCTACTGTGTGGGGGTGGGATTTAGCTGCCTGTCGGGTTTGTCGAGGGTGTCTACGTCGTGAGGGCACAAGTGTCTGCAGTTCGTCAGAGCATTCACCATTAAAATACTTGTAGAACAGGTAGAGGGATGCAACATTTCGTCGATGCAACAGAGGCTGGAGCTTAGATGCCAGTTCATGACCTATCAGATTGGTGACTCTCTTTTGAACTTTGTCTAGGAGCGAGAGACTAGTAGCAGATGCACCCGCCCAAATGTGACAGCAATACTTTATACATGGGCGAATGGTGGCCTTATAGAGGTACAGGATACTTTCGGGGGTTAGTAGTTTTCTAGCACGGTAGAGAGAGCCTACCTTCCTCGCAGCAGCCCTGGCAATGCTTTCAATGTAATTGTTCCAACTCATGTTTCCTGTGAACGTTAGGCCAAGCAGTTTGAAAGATGTACTCTCACATAAAGAGTGACTGGCCATTGCTATTGGTGGGAGAGAAGATTTATTGTAATTATTGAAGGAAACCAGTTTAGTCATTCATATATATATATATATATATATATATATATATATATATATATATATATATATATATTAATTCCAAATAATAAAAATGTGAGAGTATGAAGTAACAAATTTGAAAAATGTGCCATAGTTTTGGTTCCAGACATAAACACCATCTCGATTATATTTTTATTTTTGCCTTTGTTCATTTGGATATTTTTGCTATATACAAATTGTACTTCGAGAAAAGTAAGGTGGTATATATATATATATATATATATATATATATATATATATATATATATATATATATATATATATATATATATACAGACACACACACACACACACACACATATATATATATATATATATATATATATATATATTCAAGAGGAATTCAAAGTTTTCATTTTCTGCGCTAACTAGCAATTACATAACAATTCTTTTGCGAGCTATTTTTCTCTGAAGAAAAGGGAATATTTTTCGAAACTTCATGGCATAAGGAAGTAATCTCTTGTGTGTTGTATTCTTTTTTTGTTTGTTTTTTTTTAATAAATTTTGTAAATGTTCATTTGCATGATTTGATTTTCATCATATGTTCATGCTCTAACACGAATATTGAACATTTTTCCAGGATGAACATTTTTTCAGGATGAACATTTTTTTTCAGGAAATATTCAGGCTTTATGCAATCATGCCCATATTTTTATTTTCTTTTATAGTTAATGAGTTGTTATTCTTCTGATGATTCAAGGCGGAAAAGATTTAAAAATCAAAATAATAATTATATGAATGGTTCTGCACTATGAAACGGATGCTGTCAAAAATTGAATATTTTAACATGCTGAAAGAAATAAATGGACAACATCTAGAAATTTGGAAGATAGACTTTTTGTCATTTATTTGTATATTCTCTGTAGTTGTGTTATACATACGTCGATTGTCATCAATTAAATGATCGGTATAAATAACGGGTGAAATATAATTGAATAAGCTTATTTTTCCCATATATATATATATTAAAAAAACAGTAATTTACATATACGCGTGTTTCGGGGTCCTACCACTCTTCAGCGAAGCTTGACTGTTGTTAGGATTCGAACCCCGGACCTTATGTATTTCAGTCCAGCGCCTTAATCCATTACGCTATGATGCCACAGACAATTTACTGTTTAGGTTTTATCGTTTATCTATTTACGTAGTTTTTGTTGTTGAGTTTTTAAACGATATTATAGTTAAGGTCTCCACCTTGGAGATTGGAGATATATATATATATATATATATATATATATATATATATATATATATATATATGACAGTCAATAAACCGGAAGTCAACACTCGAGTTTCGCCCTCATTTGGGCTCATCAGTTAGACACATTCAAAACCCAAGCCTCTTACATGCTAGGCAAGCACTCTGTCAACTGAGCAAGCGCCCCGCACACAAGAAATTCCATTAACTAACACAAATCCAGAAAACCGTGCCAAAAACTGTGAAAGTCTGAGGAGGCTATATGACGGCCAAAAAACAGTCGCGTAGCTGAAACAATAAATACGGTAATAAAAAATAAAACGCATATATATATATACATATATATATATATATATATATATATATATATATATATATATATATATAATAGCAATTCTAGACAAGACACAGCCATATACTGGTATACATAGATTTATTAAATAAAGAAACACAGTAATTGGACGTGGTGTTATTTGCTTTTATGCCTAGTTATTCTGTATTCTGACGCCTAATGCATCTCATCAGAAGAGGGGTTAGAGGGCTAAGTTGTAAATATTTCAATGTGACATCTAGCTAGGGGGATAGTTAGGGAATATTAATGTATCTGATATATGGATGGCAAGGGGTGATCGGAGCATCTTAGGATGTTGAACTACTGTAGGTGAGTTTTTGTTCGTTGGAAACTTTTGAGAGATTAAGAACTATAAGGAACAAAGGGGGGGTAATGTATTAATAATATGGGACGGATGGTGACGATATATAGAGAAAGCATAAAAAGAGAGGGCTGTATAATATGGTAAATTGCATATTCCATGAGCAGAGGAATTTGATGGGTACGGGTTGTTAAAGATTATACAACTTTACACATCTTGATAGGTTTAATCTTAAAGAGTGTTCTATACTTTTTTAAACTCATCCTAATATTCAATTATATATATATATATATATATATATATATATATATATATATATATATCTTAATGTAAAAGGAAAAGAGAAAGTTCAATTCCACAAAACACAAAAGGAGACTTATCCGGATAATGCCAAGCTCATCAACAATTATTATTGGAGCTTATACAATAGGACAACAAGAGTATGAAATGAAGTCACAAAACTATATATTGGTAGATATAGAATTGATCATTTATTGAATAATGGAATACAGGAAAAATTTGGGGGATAGAAGGGACTGGCATAAAGAGTCCCTTCTATCCCCCAAATCTTGCCTGTATTCCATTATTCAATAAATGATCAATTCTATATCTACCAATATATAGTTTTGTGTTTTCATTTCATACTCATGTTGTCCTATATATATATATATATATATATATATATATATATATATATATATATATATATATATGCGTGTGTGTGTGTGTGTGTGTTGTTGTTGTTGTTGTTGTTGCTGCTGTTGTTTCTGTTGTTTTGGTAAAATATGTTTTTTCAATTATATTTCACTCTTTGTTTATTCCAATATTTTTGGTTTAGAAGCTCAATGTATGTTAAATATAACACAGAGCATACATAGAATAATAACAGCGTAGTTACATTCTAAGATCCAAATAATTATTTTTCGTGCAAAACATCTCGTCCAGCATGTTAACATTTCGGTACATTTATATTGATCCGTTTCGTTATGCAGAAACAAACAGTTAAAAGAAACGGTATTGATCGTTTGTTTCCCGCATAACGAAACAGATCTGTAAAAATGTACCGAAATTTTAACATGCTGGGGCAGCAGTTTTGCATGAAAAATAAATATTTGGATTTTGGAATGCAACTGTACTGTTATTCTTATATATTCATATCAGAATTTTTTATCTATTCTGTTGTCTTTTTTTTTTATTTTCTCCGCGTCATTTTTCTCCATAAAAATCAATTATGATGCAATGTAGCAACAATGGGTTTCCACGGCGGTCATAAATGTCTTAACTCGAAAAATAAAAATGTGAGAGTATGAAGTAACAAATTTGAAAAATGTGCCGTAGTTTTGGTTACAGACATATTAAAATACCATCTCGATTATATTTTTATTTTTTATTTTTATTTTTTATATTAGTATATATATGTGTGTGTGTGTGTGTGTGTGTGTGTGTGTGTGTGTGTGTGTGTGTGTGTGTGTGTGTGTGTGTGTGTGTGTGTGCGTGTGCGTGTGCGTGTGCGTGTGTGTGTGTGTGTGTGTGTGTGTGTGTGTGTGTGTGTGTGTGTATTATAGTGTTGGGACGATTGATCGGAATCGAAAAAATCGGAACTTTATTGGATATCGGAATCGGTATCGGAATCAGAAAAATTCTAGCCCAATTTCCGATGCCAAAACCGATTCCATTTAATTATCTTTTTTATCTGATTTTGGTTTAATAAAAATCTTCCACTGCTTGTAGTAATAATAAAATAATAAATATTTATTGATTTAAACTTCCGGTAAGACTAAAATCTCTAGATCACCTTCTCACAATTGTGTTTTTACGTTTGAGAAAATATTGGGACATTTAAGATGTGTTTTCACAGTAATCGGGACAAAATAACACTTTCACAGTTAAAGTTTTAGATATTTATAAATAATCGAAATCGGAATCGGTAATTGTATCGGAATCGGGAATTTAGTACGGAATCGGTAATTGTATCGGAATCGGGAAAAATATTGGAATCGTCTCATCACTAGTGTATTATTTACTCTGCAAACTGGAAATTTAATCTAATAAAAATATGTTTGAGTTTGAGTAAAACCTATTTTATTTACCACGCGAATTGGCAATGAAGATTTAAAAATTAAATATTTTTCTTATAAATAAAATTGTAATAAATTTTATTATTCTTGTTTCTTCGTGTTAAAAATGAATGGAAAATTATGCTTCGCTTGTATTTGCCTGACATTTGTACTCTGACGTTTATTGCAAAAAATAGTGTTATAAGAAACGAGATCCCCGGGGAGGAAAATTAAGTCATACAAATAAACCCCGTTTAATCTATTCGGAAATGATGTTTGTTTAGGCAGTTTCGAAATTGTTTCTCCTTATCATTTTTCTTGTAATCACAGAAGAATTTCCGATCGGAATGTTGATTAGTCCACTATTTAAATAGAGGCAAAAAGAATCCATATAAGGAAACAAGAAATACAAGCTGCACAATTACGATTCGTCCGTTTATGTATGGCCACAATGAAGTGCAATTGTTAGGCCCGCCATTTCGGTGCTATTTCAGAGTGTTCCCCCTTCTTGGGTTAATTGAAATTACGAGAAGGGAAATGAATGTGGTTTGTTTTTGTCAAAGTGAAGAGGAAAAAGAAACTACCTTGCAAATATACCCGGCGAACCAAGTGCAAGTGCAGTTAATATTTACTGTAAAAATATTATATATAAAAGGTAATTTAATTACCGGCGAGCAAAATTCAGTCTTTACTAATATTATGTATTTTTTTGCGATGGAAGAATCGACGATGGTTTTAGAATTGTTTCGCAACGTGCAATGTGTTTAAAGTAAACGCAATTACACGTGGCTCTTCAGAAACCATAATAAGAACACCTTTATAAAGATTTTATATCATGCAACAATTTTATATGTGCATGTATATATATATATATATATATATATATATATATATATATATATATATATATATATATCCCCAAAGCCCGCAAGCTGTGGCCTCACTATCGGATATAGTTTAAGGTCATATCCAGGACCATATATATATATATATATATATATGGTCCTGGATATGACCTTAAACTATATCCGATAGTGAGGCCACAGCTTGCGGGCTTTGAGGAGTGTGGAGCCATCCTTTAATCGCCATTGCTCCCAGGTCCACTCTGATCAGGACTGGTAATACCTGTTAGGGTCCCAACTATGCGTTGAATAGAAACCGACTTTAAAAATAAAACAAATATACTTTATTAAAAAATTGTTCTTCAAAATCACTGGATTCGGCATTAAATAACCTGAAAAGGGTTGATATGCCGTAAAACAAAAACAACCAACCAACCAACCAACCAACTCGATATATATATATATATATATATATATATATATATATATATATCTTCTATGCAGTTGATTTATTTGATACACTGACATTGATATTAAAAGCCTATTTTTTATTGTAAAAGTGAATACCGCTTCCTTATATACTTAGTAGTGAATATAACAGCGCTTTCAAAAAGCAAAACTAATTTGCATACTCCTTTAAAAACGAACTTTTATTAAATCACTGGTTTTTATTGTTTTTTCCCCCTGATTTCTTGTTTCATTTCACTATTTAGCACTGTTCTATTTGTACATATTTTCTACATTGTGTATAATTGCATAACATTTGGAGCTATATTTAAAGTATATATCTATTTCTATTTGTGGAACGATCTCTATAAAACTACTCTGTCAATCTTTGGTATACGGACTAGTAACTATATATATTCGAACCTGGAGAACAAAATCGATTTTTTTTTAGCCGGAAAATAGCTTCTAAAGGGTCACAATTAAAAAATTGAGAACTTGGCAGACGTAGCTCGATGTAATGTGTATGCTCTACGCATGCGCAAATATACATTTATACGTTTAACTGCGTTAATTTGTCAAGCTTTGTATGCATATGTCGTTAGGTCCATAGGTACCGAATACCGCTAAATATTTTGGTTTCGATTCTAGCTACTGGCACATTTTTTTTTATTTTTGAAATCACCACTATATATTGGGTATGCAATTATAATCAATAGAAAATTAGCTCTATAATAGTAAATACGAAATCTTCATAAGTTCAAATATCATATTTATATATTTCTTCATAAGTTTTGGTTTCGGTTTCGATTCAAGCGAATGCACCCAAGTCATATATATATATATATATATATATATATATATATATATATATATATATATATATATATATAAGAATCTATAGAAAATTGACTCTATAATGATAAATACGAAATCTATAAGAATTAAAATATCATATTTAAGCGTATTTTACGATCGCGCTACGCCGGGCGTCCATCATAGCTTAGATAAATACTTTTGCAGTTTTAACAAAATAGCTACAATAATATCAGGGTGTCTCCATTTACGCTGAACGTCCACAGAATGCCAACATCAATATATTGCATATGAAAGAGTTCGCTTTGGAATTTCCACAGGTCCCGCTAGTTGTTGTTGTTGTTGTTGTTGTTATTATTATTATTATTAACAACAACAACAACAACAACAACAATAATAATAATAATAATAATAATAATAATAATAATAATAATAACCATCATGTACATGGACGATCTGAAACTCTTCGCAAAGACCAAAAATGAACTAGATACATTAATAAATACCACCAGGATCTTCAGCCAGGATATCTAAATGGGTTTGTATGGAAAAGTGTGCACTACTAGTTATAAGAAAGAGAAAACTAGAGACAACAGAAGGCATGGAATAACTCAACCAAACAGAGATGAAGGCACTAGGGAAACAAGACGCCTATAAATACCTGGGAGTACTGGAGGCAGACACCATCAAAGCAACAGAAATAAAAGAGAGAATTGGAATAGAATACCTCGGGAGAACAAGAAAACTTCTCGAAACCAAATTATATTGCAGAAACCTAATAAAAGGCATAAATACATGGGCAGTATCACTAGTAAGATACCCTGAGCCGTTCATAGGGTGGACTAAAGAACTCAGACAACTCGATCAGAAGACCAGGAAACTCATGACCATGCACAACGCACTACATCCGAAGGACGATGTTGACCGACTCTACGTAAAAAGGAAAGACGGAGGGAGGGGACTGGTTAATATAGAAGACTGTGTGAATGACAGCAAAAAGAACTAGAAAAATACTTAATGCAAAACACTGAAAGAATAATCATAGCAGCGAGAGACACGGAAAAAAAATCAATAAAACAGAAAACAGAGAGACAAAGGTTAAGACAAGGAAAGAACAGTGGGAAGAGAAAAAACTACACGAAAGATTCATAAGGATAACAAAAGAGGAACATAACGAAAACACTTGGACATGGATGCGAAAAGGACGCATAAGCCGAGGAACTAAATCCCTAATAACTGCAACACAAGACAATTCGGTAAGAACAAATCGCATCAAAGTAAAGATCGACAAACCACAAGGAAACAGCAAATGCAAACTCTGTGACAAAGAGACAAGCCGATAAACCATATAATAAGTGAATGCAGCAAACTGGCCCAAACGGAATACAAGAACAGACATGACCAAGTGGGAAGAGTAGTACACTGGGAATAATGCAAACAAATGCATCTCGAACGTACGGACAAGTTGTACAAACATAAGCCGGCAACAGTACTCGAAAATGAAGATCACAAAGTCCTATGGGACATGGACATACAAACTGATAAGCCCACCCAAGCAGGAGGACCTGATGTCATAATAATTAACAAGAAAGAAAAATCCTGTCAATTCGTAGACTTTGCTGTTCCAGCTGACCACAGGATGAATATCAAAGAAAGGGAGAAATGGAGCAAATACACAGAGCTAGCCAGAGAGCTGAAAGGGATATGGAAGATGAAGAAAATCAAAATAATACCTATAATAGTAGGAGCACTAGGAACAATCCCGAAAAAGTTTGAAAAAAAAGAATCGGAGAAATTGGAATCAGGGGAATGTCTGGAAAAATGCAACGAACAACAATAATGAAAACAGCTGAAATATTAAGAAAAATCCTTAAATGTGGAGACTAATGCACAGGAGCAACAAGTGCGAGCCAGACAAACTGCTGCAAAGGCAAAACATGAAACTACATGGAACCAAGAACACTGAAACCGCATAGTTCTCTAACCCAACCCTACCCCCATTGCCACATCATTCCCCCCTCCAAAAAAAAGAGCGAGACCAAATAACCAAGTAGAGTCAAGGAGGAGGGAAAGACCGACGAACTGATCAGACCTCAGCCGAATAAGTGCGAAGAGAACTGGGACCTTGGAGAGGCTTATTGCCACTCAAATTCCAGCAAATACCAATAGTTGCTGCCGACGAGAAATCAATGGCAAGCAGCTGTTGTGATAATGCAAATTTATTTGCATTTGTTACGGAAATAGGTGGAGAGTACTGGAAACCTGGGGAGACTTGTTGTCACTCAGCTTCCAGGGAACACCACAGGTTGTTTTCGGGGAAATATCTCTGAAGACCTGTGTGAAAGCTCCTTATGAGTCAATAATAATAATAATAATAATAATAATAATAATAATAATAATACCCTTCCTGTCCCAATGTTAAGGATGTGGTTTTAAATATTGACGACGATAAAAAAGCCTGAAAACAAAAATCAATGAAAATAAAAACACTTCTAAACAGACACTAAAATGTTCTTGTAAACGAAATTTTAATCGTAAAAACTGCCAACGTAAACATAATTTCCGGTGACAAGATTCTGAATGTGAGCCCGTTTCCAAGTAATGATGTTATTAAAACAAAATTGAATAAACTACAAAATAGATGCAATTTATTAATTAAAACCGACTAAAATAATAGGATGAATCATGTATTTTGCAAAAATTATCTTGTAAACGGAATTAAAAAATTGGCTGCTAAAGAGTTCGAAGCATTGACGGTTTTGTAGCACCAGTTCCTGTTGCCATATTGCTGTCACTCAGCAAGGATTAGACGTACCGGGTTTGTATTACTATTCACATAGATTCGAAAAAGTTGTCAAAAAATTATACAAAATACAGTTAAAACCCCACCGAATATATGTCATAGTAACATATATTGAGCGAGTTTCTGACAATATTTTGTATTCTTTTAAAATTATCAATTACATCGGTAAACACTATGTTTTTCGAGCTTAATAAACATGTTACATTAAATAAAAATACAAAAAAATATCCAGTTAGGTAGAAAAGTAACTTATCTTGCCTTTGATAACATTTATTTGTTATATATTTGTTTGGTTTTTTGTTTTTTTTTTTTTGTTTGTTTGTTTTTTTGCTTGTTTGTTTGCTTTTTTGGTTTTTTGACAACTTCATCGAATCTATGTGTACAGTGATACAAAGCAGAAGTACCTTCTGAGATTATCCTTAATGGTGCAAAATGGGGCTTCACAGTCATCTGAAGATGATCTGAAATATATAACGCGTGCAGAACATGGCAAAATGCACCATACCAGATGTTAACACGGGCAAACAGAATACTAAGGCTTTGTATGTCTCAGCAGCACCCGCTAAAAAATCTTCTCTTGATGTCAACGAACTTAAAATATATGCACCATCATGCTTTCATATCGAAGTTGGGACCCCTAAACATAAATCAATCATTCAAAATATTTGCACCAATGTTTTTGTTGTTTTTTATGTACTAGTGTCACAAGTAAAGGCTGTCCACTTTTCATGTAAATAAGAAAAACATTAGATAAGTGAAAATGAGATTAGGATAAGCCGAGACTCGAACCCTGTAAGCAAGGTTCAGAAATTGGAATGTTAGAATTTAGCTATTGTTAAATTCTATTATAAAATAGTTCGATATTGTTTGTATTGTAAAAAGAATTGATTGTTCGTTCTTTTATGAAAACTGAATTAAAAATGTCAGCTAAAAAAGAATGAACAATACAAATTAAAAATATATTGTAAAAAAATAGGTTAGGTTAAAAAAATAGGTTAGTTCAGAAATCTTTGTTTGCAAAAGTGTGTTTTGAACAAACGTGTCCTTAGCCACGTGAGTTGGTCACGTTATGGAACCACACATCTGACGTCATAGCAAAAAGGGAATTCTTAATATAGGAGCTAGAATTAGTCAGATTAGAGCAGTCGGGCAGTTGAGGCAAGTCAGTTGAGTCTGCTAGTCAGAGAGAGAGAGAGAGAGAGAGAGTTGGAGTCAGAATCATTTGGAAGCGAAGGAAAGAACATTAAACTATGTCGATCCCGAATTTGAATTCCTAACGTCATCATCATTCGATCGGTCCAATGAAATAAAGAATCACCATCGATTTTTGTAACTGTTGTCTTCGTATCATCATTCCACATGTTGAAGGTAATGTGTTAATCATCTTAATATGAACTTTATGTAACCTTCACAAGAATATGTATCCCTATCAACTTCGCTATATGTGTTAAGAAGAAACATCCCAGAACTGTATAAATGTCTCTCCCTCTCAGTATAAATATCTCCTTCCTCTCTCTCTCTCTCTCTCTCTCTCTCTCTCTCTCTCTCTCTCTCTCTCTCTCTCTCTTTCTCTCTCTCTCTCTCTCTCTCTGTCTCCATCATAGTTGCCTCTGTACCACATGTTCCCGTCAACTTTTAATATAAGTCCCCTACACAACACTATAACAACTTTTAGGACCCATAACGAGGCTTAGAAGAACGGTTTGTATATATTCATCCCAGCCTAATATATGTGTGTGTGTGTGTGTGTGTGTGTGTGTGTGTGTGTGTGTGTGTGTGTGTGTGTGTCACAAGTGTGAGTTCCGTCATAGAAGCGTTGATTTAATTTGAATAAAATAAAATACGCATCAAGTGCGCTCGAAAGCCAAATAACAACGCAGTTTTACAAAAATAAACAAATATTTGACTTGCTTGAAATTTTTAATTTAAATATATTTCGGAATCAAACTCCATTCACAGCATTTTGTTTGTTTCTTTTTTTTTTTTTTTACTTATTACATTTTATTTAAATTATTTTATTCAAATTAAATCAACGCTTCTATCAAGGAACTCATGCCCAGAGAGAGAGAGAGAGGGGGAGGGAGAGGGAGATTCGAAATACAATGGCCTGGTGAGGTTTCTACCCTATTCCTCTCTCTGTAACCCTTATTGACTTGATTATGTAATAAAATTGCTATGTAACTTTACTCTTTATTTTCTTAATCACCCCTTCTCTCTCTCTCCTGCATATATATATGTGTGTGTGTGTGTGTGTGTGTGTGAGTGTGTGTGTGTGTGTGTGTGTGTGTGTGTAGTCTTTGAAGTTTTTAACCTTTAAAACTATACAAAAAAAATATTTTTTATCATTCGTTAGAAAACCATCTAGTCAGTAAGTCATTCAATCACCTGCAATCGCTGCATCAACTCGCTCTCGAATTTACTATAATACCAATAATTTATTTTTCAAGGGATCATCAGTTGTTTACCATGAAACACTGTTTCGGAGATTTAAAAACAAAACAGTATATTACATCATGACTCCCCAGCAGTGTTGATCAAACACCACCACCCTTAATCTTAGGAAGAAGACATGTTACAAACATTTGATCCAATTTCCTATTCTTAATTGCAATTGCTAACCTTTTCATACTATAAAAATGAATTTCTTACCTGTACGATTCATCAATTTCCACATTTAAAATGGATACATTTTTTTAATTTATCAGTTTTGTATTTATAAGATTAAGATTAATCCATTTAACTACTTATCACCCCCACTATGATTAGTATTTAGCATATTTACATTCTTATTTATTTAAAATTAGATATATAAAGGTTAAAAAATATTTTTACGTATATATATATATATATATATATATATATATATATATATATATATATATATATATATATATATATATATATATAAACCTTAATTTACTTGATTCCTCCAGCCTTGACAGACGTGTTTTAAATATTCTCTCCAGGTCTTTTTCTTTTAATGATTTGGAATTACTTCCATTTGCGATTTTTCCCAAGGAACTCTGCCTTTTGGATCATTTTGGACCATTTGGAATTTACCCATTGGATTGGAAATTTTAAATTCGACCGTTTTGGATTTTACCATTCTTGGATTTTTTACCCTTCACCGGACTATCCATTCATGTGAAATCTTTTTATCATTTTTCTTTTACCTCCTATTCCCCTTACCTCACCCTTTTTTTTTAACCAAGTAAGATCTGTGACTTACTTGTAGTTTCATTAAATACTTTTATATGCAAAATCCGATCCCGCATTTTGCTAATTCCTGCCCTCTGATGAGAAAGAGAGTATTTCTTCGAAACTCCGTGGATTAAGGACTATCCACTTATCTTGTGCTTCCTTTTTTAAAATTAAATATGTTTTTAACTCTTTTTCAAGATGTCTTTTAACATGTTTTATTAATCATTTGTTCATATATATATATATATATATATATATATATATATAAACTGAATATATGTGGCAATTTTTTCATCTATTACACTTACTATCAGAACGACTCACTGTTATTTAACCCAATAATACAACATAATCTTTTTGAAATGTTGTATGTTGTATACATAGTTAAGGGAAAAGTCACAAACATAACTATCTATATACGTAATTTGCATAACTGTTTTTAAACAGTTCATAATAAATTAATGTTTGGCGTTATTCATGTGTACTTTTATCATCCTATTTTCTATATGTTATACATGCAATTGTTTTGTCGAAATCAACAGTCATTAAAATGATAACTGATGACCCCTATGTAAATAAAAAGGATAAATTATCGAGACCTTTCTTCAATTATTATGGTCATTAATTCTCAATGGTGCTAAATTAAATAAAAACCTACGAAATCTTTCTGATTGCTTCGTCATCATTTAGGCAACCAAAATACAGAGTTGTATATTTTGAATTTTCTACGAGTGTGATTCTTCAGATGGAAAGGCCAAAATCGTGTTCCAAATTATCAGAATATAAGAACAAAAAAAAAATAACAAAGCGCATATTATTAAAATATTAATCTACGTAGTAGTGATGGAACGATTCAAAATGTTTCACGATTCCGATTAAAATTACCAATTATCTTTTAAATTCCCGGTTCTGATACAATTCGCGATTCCGATTCTGTTTTGCTTAATTTCTAAATATAGAGTTGTTTTATGGGGGAGGGCGAATTATCGCAGATCCTCATGTAATATGTGCAAATCTAAAAGCACACTTATCGATGTGATCTATATGTTTTAGTTTTACTGGTAGTTTAGAATCAAGAAATATGTCATCATTTCATCGTTAGTAAGAGGAAATTTTTTTTTTTTAAATCAAAAAAATAAATAAATAAAAACAATAAACGAGTAGGGGATGTCCTTTTCTCTTCCCTGCAACCTCTCTCCCACAGAAGAGACGTTGCAAGCCTATCTTTGTTTTATCCTTATTTCCATGGCAGGTGTTCGTCTCAGCTCCAATCTCTTGTCCCCCTCGCCAATCTTTTATGAAAAACACTCGTCTAGCTGAAACCACTGTCAAAAACTTTCCCCACTCTTTATCTATTCCTAAATCAAAACGTAGATTCCATGAACAAAACTTCTTTCTTAGAACTGCACGCCTGCGGAACTCTGTTCCGTCTGCCTGCTTCCCACCTAGCTACAACCTGGATGTCTTTAAGTCCAACGTAAACAAATTCCTGACAAATCGCCCCCTTAAGTAGACACTTTATTAAATCTCCACACTAACGTACTGTACTTACAATAACCCTTATCCCTGAGTGGCTTCCGGGCCTTGATAAGTGGTGACCACCTTTTTTTTATATGGGGGTCACTACTTATCAAGGCCCGGAAGCCACTCAGAGATAAGGGTTATTGCGTGTACAGTAATCAATGAGATAGTATTGTAGTAATCATTAGTATTGGAGATTTGATAGAGTGTCTTACTTAAGGGGCAGTTTGTCAGGAATTTGTTTATGTTGGACTTGAAGACATCCAAGTTGTAGTCAGCTAGGAAACAGGCAAACGAAAGAGAGTTCTACAGTCGTGCACTTCTGAGAAAGAAGCTCTGCTCATGGAATCTACGTTTTGATTTAGGCACAGATAAAGAGTGGGGAAAATTATTGACAGTAGTTTCAGTCAGACGGTTCAGGCGAGGGGGGACGAGAGATTTGAGCTCAGACGAGCATCTGCCATGGAAATAACGATAAAACAAAGACAGACTCGCAACGTCTCTTCTGTAGGAGAGAGGCTGCAGGGAAGAGAAAAGGGCATCCCCCACTAAACCACGAAGTCTATTTTGTACTCTGTCAAGGCAGGATAGGCTATTTTTAGCAGCTCCTGCCCAGATGTGGCAGCAGTACTCCATCCTTGGACGTACTTGGCTTTTATACAGATAGAGAATTGCATTAGTAGTAAGATATCTTCTGGAGCGGTAGAAGGATCCCACCATTTTCCCAGCGCCCTTGCCAACAGACCTGATGTACTTGTTCCATTTCAGATCAGGAGTAAAGGTCAAACCCATAAGTTTGTCAAAACTTGGAGCCTCCACAAGACGAGAGCCATCCATTTCAATTGATGCCAGATGGGGATCAGAGCGTTAATGATGTAAAGATAGAATCTTGGTTTTGGATGGATTAAAAGTGACAAGCCACCTCTTCCCTCACTGTACCACGTGCTCAAGATCAGAGGAGAGAGAATCAGAGAGAACTTTGTAATTTACGACCTTTGATGTGTTGCCATAGATGGTTGCGTCATTAGCATAGATGTCAACGAATGATTTAAATATGTATTTTGGGAAATCATTGATGTAGATCAGGAAGAGAGTTGGCCCAGGATAGACCCCTGAGGGACCTCAGCATTAATACTGGCCCTCTGATTTCTGCCCATCAACCACTACTCTTATGAGCCTATCGGAGAGAAATGATTTAATGATTGAGTAAACATTTCCAGTGATACCGTAGCTGGAAATCTTTTGAAGTAGGCCCTTATGCTCTACCTTGTCGAAGGCCTTTGATATGTCAAGAGCAATTGCCCTGGAAAGGAAGCCTTTGTCAAGAGATTCACTAACCCTATGAGATATAACAGTTAGCACATCTGCTGTAGATCTTGCAGAGCGGAAACCATATTGCATGTCACTAAGAATGTTGTTTCTGTTGAGGTGGTTGACTAATTCTTTATTTAATATGGATTCCAACAATTTACTCATGACACACAGGAGACTTACTGGTCTGTACTGAGAGGGAGATGACTTTTCACCTAAATTCTTAAATGCAGGGCATACTGATGAGGTTTTCCAGAGTGTTGGAAAGTACTTCTCTTTAAGGCAACGCTTAAACAGTTTTGTAAGTGTGGGGGCAAGTTCTGATAAGAGTTTTTTTCAGCACTATAACTGGAATGCCGTCAAGGCCACTTGCTTTACTGGAATCAAGGTTCTTGATTAGCTTGGCGACCTCACGCACAGATATTTGTATGTTGCATAGCGTTTTGTTTGTTATAGAAGGAAATACGGGAAGTTGATTGCCTTTTTTTATGGCGATGTTTTCGATTCCCGATTCTAATTCCGGTTAATCGCCCTAACATTAATTTTCTGGGGTACAAATCACCCCCTATTTGAGAACTAAGTGGAATCAACCAGTCCTATGAATATCGCTGGTTTTAGAGACTAAATGGAGACATTCATACCATGTTTAACTACATGCTACGAACACGTTCCTCTCATACCACTTTAATGGCTCGTGTATTCTTTATGACAAATACATATTATTTTTATACACTTTATAATACTTGTGGGGTTTTTTCATTTCTGATCCCTAGCACGGGTCTACAACACTTAATATGTAGGTTCGTAAGGAACATGAGCTTTTACTTTTATGGATGGGCGTCATATTTACAAACGTGTGTGTGTATGTGTGTGTGTGTGTGTGTGCGTGCGTGTGTGTGTGTGTGTGTGTGTGTGTGTGTGTGTGTGTGTGTGTGTGTGTGTGTGTGTGTGTGTGTGTGTTTGTAAATTTGTTTCCGGCATATAATTTAAAATTGAGAACAGGTAAAATTCCCCTTGAGTAGCAATTTGGCTAGGAATAAAGTGCAGTATCTGTTCCCTTGCCACACCTAATCGATTCTGTCCTCAGTTAGTGAAAGAGAAGCCCTTCTATATTGAAATAATCTTTTATTTTTTATTTTTGTTCCGACCCAGAGTGCCCCTTTTGGGGAAGCTGGATTTTCCCTACACTAAAAGACTGTGTGTCTAACTTTACCCTCGTGGGAAGGCAAGTAAAAAATGTGGATAGAATAGTCGGATAAGCTAATAAAATACGTACTCTTCAGATCAATAAATCATTTTTAAAATATATCGATGAGTATTTATTTTTTCTCTCACGGTGAGAAATGTGACACAAGGGTCAGAAAGTGCGATTGAAGAGTAAGCGCCCTCGATGCGGAGCACTTTTACCTGCAAAAACAATGTCTGGAAAAGCCCGTCGACATTCCCTGGTAGGGGTGCCCCAGGCGATTAACAATAAACTAACGCCTTCTCAAAGGGAGAAGGCAAAGCCTGGGAGGATGGACCTCTTTGAACTGCACAGGACGAGCAATATACCGCAGTCAACAAGGAAAAAGGAAATTACACGAAAGGCCTAGACTCGATTGCCTTTAAGATCGCCCGTGGCAGAGCCACGAGGCGGAGATTAGATGAATGTACTACAAAATAGATTTTTCAGGATAGTCTTGAACTTTGCTAGTTCAAAAGAGACATGAAGAGGTCAAGAAATAGTATGCGTTGCCCACAGTCGCCTTGCGCTTGCCCAGCGTCACGTAATGCTCTCTCTCTCTTCCATGCGGAGGCGAGGCCGTGCGTTTACGACTATCTACTCATGAAAACCGGATGATGTCACCGCACTGGAAGTACTTCCGTCTAGTTAAATGAGTTCAATATTTACCTAATATGACATGAACTACTATAGTTTGTGTAATTTTTTTTCTTTCTTTTTTTTTAACGTTTCTAAACATTCGGAAAATGCCAATGAGTAAAAATACGTGCCGAAGCGTTGTTCGTTCAATGGCTGACCGCGCAAATAAAAAAAAAACACGCAAAAGATTGTGCCGTATAGTTAACAAGAAAAAAGAGGGGGAAAATCAAAACAAATGTCGAGCAAGTAAACGTTACCAAACGCAAAAAAAAATCCTTTTTCACCCCAAATAAGGCGTATTATTACTCGGACGTAAGGGACTACTATTTATGATCGCGTCTAACAGAGGATTGTGGGGGGGGGGGTAGCGAAATGTCTGTTCACATTACGTTTAACCTTCTACATATCAATACAGTCAGTAAAGCAGCAAACTGGGAGGGAATTCTAAAGTCAGGTAGTTCGAGGGAAGAAACTATTTGGAACAGAAGGCTTTTTCGGCATCTAGAGACATCAACAGTAAAGGCGTGAAACTTTGCTGCGTGCCGGCTTGGTCGGGAATATATATGCCGAGGGGGGGGGGCACAAGTGCTATTAATTTATCAGAGCAATGCTTTCAAAGAAGCTGGTGCCAGCCATTTCGAATTCTAATTCTAACAATAGCATATTTGAACGAATTCTTGAATTGAAATACAAACGCTTCCAAACAGTTTTAAACAAACACAACTAAATTATCTGGCGTTTGGTAACAGTTACTTGTGTGAACCACGGCAACAAACTCCTACTTCAACGTTGTTTGTGTGGTCTTCTCTTTTGTCTTTTTTTCTCTGGCCGTGCCGTCGTCTCTCACATTAGTAGCTGGGGGAGTGTGTACGAGTTCACAAGTATAAAAAAATATATAACAAAACAAAACATAAAAACACAAACTCGAACACATTCTACAAATATCAGTTGCACTCTGGGTGGGTGTGTGGCACCATCGACCCTCTGAACACTAACATCCGCATCTTACTAGTCTGCCTAATCCGTGTTCGTCAACTGACGTCAGCTCATTTCGATCTGCTCTGAGCCACGATCTGCCTGCTGCTGTGTCTTTTTTTTATAAGGGAGTCACTACTTATCAAGGCCCGAAGGCCAGTCGAGGATAAGGATTAATGAATGTGAGGTAATAGTGTAGTAATGGTGTAGATTGGGTAGAATTTGGATTATTTAAGGAGACGGCTGAACAAGAATTTGTTTACATTGGACTACAATATTGTGATCGTGTCTAACTCGCAACTTTCCTGAACTGAACACTGTGTTCAACTCAAAAATGTCCTCAGTCGTCGTACACTCAAGATTGTCCTAAAACTGCCCCTAACTGTTGTAAACTGTCGCATAAATCATTACAACTCCTTAAACTAGTTCTAAAATACATAGTCCGACCTTTTGTTCCCGCCACTGCCACACGCACACCTTGATTAACAATCCTATTTTAGCTTTCTTTTGTATTGCTTAATGAATAACTTCCTACAACTGTGTTCTCCTGAGAAACTTATTTTCTCTTTTTGTGTTATATTTGTGCCTTTATTTTTTGTGGAGATGAACGTCGATAATATCAAACTTGTTTAATCTTTGTTTTCTTTTTTTTCATCCCTTTTATTCTTGTTCATTATATTATACAATCGTCTACGATTTATTGTTACGCTTTCAAAAACGATCAACAAACCAAATAAATAAGTCTTTTTATACATGTATACATGCAGGTGTTTACGTGCTGATCTTTTAGTTCCTCGCATCGTCGCCCCTTTTCATCGTCGCCTTTTCAGGGACAAGAGCACGCTACCCACGTGAAGTAAATAAAGGGTTCCGCGCAAAATTCCGTCGAAATTCGACAGAAACATTCCAGAGTTCGACGGAAACATTCCAGAGTTTGACAAGATACACCTGAAGAAGGTCGGAGGTTATATCGACCGAAACGTTGTGAAATCACATGCAAGATAAGAACAGTAGTCTGATGAATCCAAATAATACAAATAACCAATCTTCACCTTAAAAATTCAGAAATGTCTCATACTCAGGCCCTGCGGGGGTTGACGAACCAAAACTTGTCTCTAGGTGGGGGGGGATAAAGAGCCGCACTAAATATAATCTCAACATTTGACCTTGACCTTAAAAAATGGTGTGCGCCATCCCTAAGTTAGAGATCATCATCATGTCAGGTTTGGTTATGACCGGTCCAGTGGTGTGGGCTGTATGAGTGTATATAGACATAGGCTATGACCTTGACCTTTTACTATAACCTTGAGAATGGTGTGCACCATCCTTAGGTGGGGGGGGGCTATCATCATGTCAGGTTTGGTCATGATCGGTCTACTGGTGTGAGCTGTAGGAGAGCGGTACACACAGATACATACACACAAACGATATATATATATATATATATATATATATATATATATATATATATACACGAGGGGCGTGCAATAAGTAATGCCCCTGACTCACTTCCAGTTGTCTGATCTAGATGAAATTTTGCATGTGCTATGATTTATATCTCTACGGATTATGTGTCAAATTACAGCTCTGAACTTATTGTGCTTTCTCTTTTATAGGTGTTTGAACTGAGTCAGGTGTGAAATGGAGTCTGTTGAATGTCGAGCAGTGATCTGGTTTTAGTATTTGAAAGGACGCACGCCACAGGGGACTTTTGATGAAATGAAAGAAACTTATGGTGATAATGCCCCATCATATGACCTTGTAAAACGCTGGTATCGTGAATTCAAACATGGCCGGAAGTCTGTGGAAACAGCTCCCAGACCTGGTCGCCCCCCCCCTTCTGCCATTGATGAGGCATCTGTCCGACAAGTTGAGGCTGCCATTTTGGAAGATCGGCGCATTACTATTCGCTAAATAGCCCAAGATGTCAAGATTAGTACAGGGTCTGTGGAAACTATCATTCATAACCATTTGCATATGCATAAGGCGTCTGCCAAATGGATTCCCAGGTTGCTCACACCATTCCAGAAGCATTCCAGAAGCAAGAACGCGTCAAGTGCTCGAAGATGAATTTGGAGATGTGCCAAGAAGATGAGTCAAAGTTTTTCAAAAGACTGGTTACACAGGATGAAACCTGGGTCCATCACTATGATCCAGAGACCAAAGCCCAGTCAATGCAGTGGAAGCACTTGGACTCACCACCTCCAAAGAAGGCAAGGGTGCAGCCCTCCGCTAGCAAGGTCATGCTCACAGTCTTCTTGGACCAAGGTGGAGTAGTGATGACAGATTTCCTGGCAAAGGGTACCACAATTACAGGAGCCTATTATGCTCACTTCTTAGGAAATTAAGGGAAGCTATCAAAATCAAGAGGCGGGACAAGATCAGCAAAGGTACCCTCCTCCTGCAGGATAACGCTCCGGTCCACAACACGCATGTCGCCAGATCAGAAGCACGGGCGTGTGGTTATGAAATCCTCCCCCATCCTCCCTACTCTCCTGACTTTGCACCCTCTGACTTTCACCTCTTCCCAGCCATGTTGTTTTTGAAAGGAAAGTGTTTCCCAGATGATGCAGCCTTGATTTCTGAAGTCACATTGTGGTCGGAGGACCAACCTGGGGTGTTCTACAAAAACGGTCTCCAGAGCTGCATCCAACGATGGAAGAAATGCATAACTCTGGGTGGTTCTTATGTAGAGAAAGACTAATAACTGTGCCAAGTTTCGTTGCTCTGCTTCTATGGGAAGTGGTTCAGGGGCATTACTTATTGCACGCCCCTCATGTATATATATATATATATATATATATATATATATATATATATATATATATATATATATATATATATATATATAAGCACAAGTAGTTAATAAAACATGTTAAAAAACACTTTGAAAAAGAGTTAAAACATTTAATTTTAAAAAGAAAACACTAAATAAGTGGATAGTCCTTAATCCGCGGAGTTTCAAAGAAATACTTTCCTTCTCATTAGAGGGTAGGATTTAGCAAAATGCGGGATCGGATTTGGCTTGTTCTTATTATAAGCTCTATCTCCTATTTGGTTTTACCGAGCCTTTACATCTGGTTGAGATTACTTTATAAATATTAATTCTTAATATATATATATATATATATATATATATATATATATATAGATGGTATACACCATCCTTAGATGGGGGACATTATCATGCCAGGTTTGGTAATGATTAGTCCATTACTCTGAATTAGAACACAAACATCATTTTGTTTCTTAGTCATGTATGACGTCATAAAGCATCATCCCGATGTCTTTCATATGCTTTAGTGAACGACGTCACTATCCACTAGTTTTACTAGATGACGTCATCCATTCGTGACGTCATCCAGTTTGCACGGAGTGTGAGCGTGAGGACAGACAAAATAATAATAAAGATAACAGACAATACTTACTGTAAGATTTAAAATTAACTAGATGAGCAATTATAAATATTTGTTCGTTTCTTACGTTTTTGCGGCTAAATTTTGGCGCTGTCCACATTAACGTGTTTTCTTAT
This sequence comes from Euprymna scolopes, assembly GCF_053919585.1. NCBI lineage: Eukaryota > Metazoa > Mollusca > Cephalopoda > Sepiida > Sepiolidae > Euprymna > Euprymna scolopes. The sequence continues at coordinate 106,955,794 of NC_136483.1, read as the reverse complement.
GCATCTCAGAAGACGGGGTGTGGTTCTGTTTCGTACATTGATACGCGATTAAGACTAGAATTATTAGTTTGTGTCATGTGAATTGTGAGACAAACACTTTGAGACTTATAGACGATAAATTGTATTTGTGGCAGAATTTGACTGCTTATGAGGATCAATTAACAAAAATTTATAGCGTTAGACTTGAAAAGAGCTATGCAGTAGTCAACTGAGAATCAGTTCAGTAGTATTGTGTGTTCACAGAGGATATTTCTTGGGAAGAACCCTTCATGGAAGTTCCATTTAGCTCCAGATACACAGAGACAGAAAAGAGAACGTTTTCTTACGATAGTTGTAGCTAAACTTTTATTGTTTTGCAAGGGGCGGGAACAAGAGACTGGAACTCAGTCGAACACCTTCCATGAAAATAAGGGATTTATATATGACGTCGGCTTCTTGGCGGGTTCTGTATTGAGTTCTTTTTTTTTACATGGAGATCACAACTTATCAAGGCCCGGAAGCCACTCGAGGATAAGGGTTATTGCGTGTACAGTAATCAATGGAATAGTATCGTAGTAATAGTTAGTATTGGAGATTTGATAAAGTATCTTACTTAAGGGGGAGGTTCATCAGGCATTTGTTTATGTTCTCGGCGTCATTACTGGCATCGTTAATTCTCTGCTGAGAATTAATGAACTAGGCGGGAACTTTTGGTTTTGCAACTGAACACCGTATAAAATAAGATAACAACACATCTTTTCTTTAAAAAAAAAATATAAATTTATTTATTTCAATTTGAAGAAGGGGCATTTTCTGTAACTCGAGCTGATTAAAATGCGTCCGCCATAAACGGTATCGCATTATCGAACTAATTATTTTCCCCCTTGTAATGAGGAAAACAAGAAAGAAAAAGACCAGGTGAGAAGGAGAAGAGAGATACATGCATATATATTGAAAGCAAAGATACTGAAATATTTTCATCGATAAGTTCAATCATTTATGTTCGGAACTTCAATCTTTGGTAGCCGATGTCAGTCAACATCGATCTACACTTTTTCAACCTGACTGCCTTCATTTTTCGTAAACAACCTGTCAGCCTGAGTCATGTGAAGGGTTGCGGTATTTTTTGTTGTAAGTCCGATGTTTCACTAATAAATAGCCTCTTCGTGGTAGGAAGTCCGAAAAAAAAAATAAAAAATGGTTTTATAATTATATTCGACACTTAAAGATTTTTCAAATTTCTCATTTAAATTTTATTTAAAAATAAGTTTCTTCAAAAAGTATGTGACCATCTTTTCATTTAAATTACCGCTCGAAAACCGGAGCATAACACACGTGGATTTACCGAAATAGGACGTACATTTCTCTTCTCTTCTGCTCCGAGGCATTACCTCCGCCGTAACACCAAAATGAAGAAAAGAAAAAGAAAAAAACTTACGGATCGGACTTCCTACCCTGAAAAGGCTATTTATTAGCGAAATATCGGACTTACAACAAAAAAAAATAGATAGAAAAATGTTTATATTATTATATTCGACACTTAAAGGTTTTCACAAATTCCTTATTTAAAAAATATATATTTCAAAATGTGACATCTGTTTCATTGAATTAAAGAATATATACCTTTAAAATTGTCGTATACGCTTGAACATTCACTATGTAATTGCTAAACGTCTTATGAGATGATCAATTATGTTTATGAGATATCCTGATATGAGATTATGTTTGTTAATTATGTTTATGAGATATTATGATATGAGATTATGTTTATGTTAATTATGTTTATGAGATATTATGATATGAGATTATGTTTATGTTAATTATGTTTATGAGATATTATGATATGAGATTATGTTCATTATGTTTATGAGATATTATGATATGAGATTATGTTAATTATGTTTATAAGATATTATGATATGAGATTATGTTAATTATGTTTATGAGATATTATGATATGAGATTATGTTTATGTTAATTATGTTTATGAGATATTATGATATGAGATTATGTTAATTATGTTTATGAGATATTATGATATGAGATTATGTTAATTATGTTTATGAGATATTATGATATGAGATTATGTTAATTATGTTTATGAGATATTATGATATGAGATTATGTTAATTATGTTTATGAGATATTATGATATGAGATTATGTTAATTATGTTTATGAGATATTATGATATGAGATTATGTTAATTATGTTTATGAGATATTATGATATGAGATTATGTTAATTATGTGTATGAGATATTATGATATGAGATTATGTTAATTATGTTTATGAGATATTATGATATGAGATTATGTTAATTATGTTTATGAGATATTATGATATGAGATTATGTTAATTATGTTTATGAGATATTATGATATGAGATTATGTTTATGTTAATTATGTTTATAAGATATTATGATATGAGATTATGTTTATGTTAATTATGTTTATGAGATATTATGATATGAGATTATGTTTATGTTAATTATGTTTATGAGATATTATGATATGAGATTATGTTTATGTTAATTATGTTTATGAGATATTATGATATGAGATTATGTTTATGTTAATTATGTTTATGAGATATTATGATATGGGATTATGTTAACTATGTTTATGAGATATTATGATATGAGATTATGTTAATTATGTTTATGAGATATTATGATATGAGATTATGTTAATTATGTTTATGAGATATTATGATATGAGATTATGTTAATTATGTTTATGAGATATTATGATATGAGATTATGTTAATTATGTTTATGAGATATTATGATATGAGATTATGTTAATTATGTTTATGAGATATTATGATATGAGATTATGTTAATTATGTTTATGAGATATTATGATATGAGATTATGTTAATTATGTGTATGAGATATTATGATATGAGATTATGTTAATTATGTTTATGAGATATTATGATATGAGATTATGTTAATTATGTTTATGAGATATTATGATATGAGATTATGTTAATTATGTTTATGAGATATTATGATATGAGATTATGTTAATAATGTTTATGAGATATTATGATATGAGATTATGTTAATTATGTTAATGAGATATTATGATATGAGATTATGTTAATTATGTTTATGAGATATTATGATATGAGATTATGTTAATTATGTTTATGAGATATTATGATATGAGATTATGTTAATTATGTTTATGAGATATTATGCTATGAGATTATGTTAATTATTATTATGAGATATAATGATATGAGATTATGTTAATTATGTTTATGAGATATTATGATATGAGATTATGTTAATTATGTTTATGAGATATTATGATATGAGATTATGTTAATTATGTTTATGAGATATTATGATATGAGATTATGTTAATTATGTTTATGAGATATTATGATATGAGATTATGTTAATTATGTTTATGAGATATTATGATATGGGATTATGTTAATTATGTTTATGAGATATTATGATATGAGATTATGTTAATTATGTTTATGAGATATTATTATATGAGATTATGTTAATTATGTTTATGAGATATTATGATATGAGATTATGTTAATTATGTTTATGAGATATTATGATATGAGATTATGTTAATTATGTTTATGAGATATTATAATATGAGATTATGTTAATTATGTTTATGAGATATTATGATATGAGATTATGTTAATTATGTTTATGAGATATTATGATATGAGATTATGTTAATTATGTTTATGAGATATTATGATATGAGATTATGTTAATTATGTTTATGAGATATTATGATATGAGATTATGTTAATTATGTTTATGAGATATTATGATATGAGATTATGTTAATTATGTTTATGAGATATTATGATATGAGATTATGTTAATTATGTTTATGAGATATTATGATATGAGATTATGTTAATTATGTTTATGAGATATTATGATATGAGATTATGTTAATTATGTTTATGAGATATTATGATATGAGATTATGTTAATTATGTTTATGAGATATTATGATATGAGATTATGTTAATTATGTTTATGAGATATTATGATATGAGATTATGTTAATTATGTGTATGAGATATTATGATATGAGATTATGTTAATTATGTTTATGAGATATTATGATATGAGATTATGTTAATTATGTTTATGAGATATTATGATATGAGATTATGTTAATTATGTTTATGAGATATTATGATATGAGATTATGTTAATTATGATTATGAGATATTATGATATGAGATTATGTTAATTATGTTTATGAGATATTATGATATGAGATTATGTTAATTATGTTTATGAGATATTATGATATGAGATTATGTTAATTATGTTTATGAGATATTATTATATGAGATTATGTTAATTATGTTTATGAGATATTATGATATGAGATTATGTAAATTATGTTTATGAGATATTATGATATGAGATTATGTTAATTATGTTTATGAGATATTATAATATGAGATTATGTTAATTATGTTTATGAGATATTATGATATGAGATTATGTTAATTATGTTTATGAGATATTATGATATGAGATTATGTTAATTATGTTTATGAGATATTATGATATGAGATTATGTTAATAATGTTTATGAGATATTATGATATGAGATTATGTTAATTATGTTAATGAGATATTATGATATGAGATTATGTTAATTATGTTTATGAGATATTATGATATGAGATTATGTTAATTATGTTTATGAGATATTATGATATGAGATTATGTTAATTATGTTTATGAGATATTATGATATGAGATTATGTTAATTATGTTTATGAGATATTATGATATGAGATTATGTTAATTATGTTTATGAGATATTATGATATGAGATTATGTTAATTATGTGTATGAGATATTATGATATGAGATTATGTTAATTATGTTTATGAGATATTATGATATGAGATTATGTTAATTATGTTTATGAGATATTATGATATGAGATTATGTAAATTATGTTTATGAGATATTATGATATGAGATTATGTTAATTATGATTATGAGATATTATGATATGAGATTATGTTAATTATGTTTATGAGATATTATGATATGAGATTATGTTAATTATGTTTATGAGATATTATGATATGAGATTATGTTAATTATGTTTATGAGATATTATGATATGAGATTATGTTAATTATGTTTATGAGATATTATGATATAAGATTAGGTTAATTATGATTATGAGATATAATGATATGAGATTATGTTAATTATGTTTATGAGATATTATGATATGAGATTATGTTAATTATGTTTATGAGATATTATGATATGAGATTATGTTAATTATGTTTATGAGATATTATGATATGAGATTATGTTAATTATGTTTATGAGATATTATGATATGAGATTATGTAAATTATGTTTATGAGATATTATGATATGAGATTATGTTAATTATGTTTATGAGATATTATGATATGAGATTATGTTAATTATGTTTATGAGATATTATGATATGAGATTATGTTAATTATGTTTATGAGATATTATGATATGAGATTATGTTAATTATGTTTATGAGATATTATTATATGAGATTATGTTAATTATGTTTATGAGATATTATGATATGAGATTATGTTAATTATGTTTATGAGATATTATGATATGAGATTATGTTAATTATGTTTATGAGATATTATGATATGAGATTATGTTAATTATGTTTATGAGATATTATGATATGAGATTATGTTAATTATGTTTATGAGATATTATGATATGAGATTATGTTAATTATGTGTATGAGATATTATGATATGAGATTATGTTAATTATGTTTATGAGATATTATGATATGAGATTATGTTAATTATGTTTATGAGATATTATGATATGAGATTATGTTAATTATGTTTATGAGATATTATGATATGAGATTATGTTAATTATGATTATGAGATATTATGATATGAGATTATGTTAATTATGTTTATGAGATATTATGATATGAGATTATGTTAATTATGTTTATGAGATATTATGATATGAGATTATGTGAATTATGTTTATGAGATATTATGATATGAGATTATGTTAATTATGTTTATGAGATATTATGATATGAGATTATGTTAATTATGATTATGAGATATAATGATATGAGATTATGTTAATTATGTTTATGAGATATTATGATATGAGATTATGTTAATTATGTTTATGAGATATTATGATATGAGATTATGTTAATTATGATTATGAGATATTATGATATGAGATTATGTTAATTATGTTTATGAGATATTATGATATGAGATTATGTTAATTATGTTTATGAGATATTATGATATGAGATTATGTTAATTATGTTTATGAGATATTATGATATGAGATTATGTTAATTATGTTTATGAGATATTATGATATGAGATTATGTTAATTATGTTTATGAGATATTATGATATGAGATTATGTTAATTATGTTTATGAGATATTATGATATGAGATTATGTTAATTATGTTTATGAGATATTATGATATGAGATTATGTTAATTATGTTTATGAGATATTATGATATGAGATTATGGTAATTATGTTTATGAGATATTATGATATGAGATTATGTTAATTATGTTTATGAGATATTATGATATGAGATTATGTTAATTATGTTTATGAGATATTATGATATGAGATTATGTTAATTATGTGTATGAGATATTATGATATGAGATTATGTTAATTATGTTTATGAGATATTATGATATGAGATTATGTTAATTATGTTTATGAGATATTATGATATGAGATTATGTTAATTATGTTTATGAGATATTATGATATGAGATTATGTTAATTATGATTATGAGATATTATGATATGAGATTATGTTAATTATGTTTATGAGATATTATGATATGAGATTATGTTAATTATGTTTATGAGATATTATGATATGAGATTATGTTAATTATGCTTATGAAATATTATGATATGAGATTATGTTAATTATGTTTATGAGATATTATGATATGAGATTATGTTAATTATGATTATGAGATATAATGATATGAGATTATGTTAATTATGTTTATGAGATATTATGATATGAGATTATGTTAATTATGTTTATGAGATATTATGATATGAGATTATGTTAATTATGATTATGAGATATTATGATATGAGATTATGTTAATTATGTTTATGAGATATTATGATATGAGATTATGTTAATTATGTTTATGAGATATTATGATATGAGATTATGTTAATTATGTTTATGAGATATTATGATATGAGATTATGTTAATTATGTTTATGAGATAATATTATATGAGATTATGGTAATTATGTTTATGAGATATTATGATATGAGATTATGTTAATTATGTTAATGAGATATTATGATATGAGATTATGTTAATTATGTTTATGAGATATTATGATATGAGATTATGTTAATTATGTTTATGAGATATTATGATATGAGATTATGTTAATTATGTTTATGAGATATTATGATATGAGATTATGTTAATTATATTTATGAGATATTATGATATGAGATTATGCTAATTATGTTTATGAGATATTATGATATGAGATTATGTTAATTATGTTTATGAGATATTATGATATGAGATTATGTTAATTATGTTTATGAGATATTATGATATGAGATTATGTTAATTATGTTTATGAGATATTATGATATTAGATTATGTTAATTATGTTTATGAGATATTATGATATGAGATTATGTTAATTATGTTTATGAGATATTATGATATTAGATTATGTTAATTATGTTTATGAGATATTATGATCTGAGATTATGTTAATTATGATTATGAGATATTATGATATGAGATTATGTTAATTAATTTTATGAGATATTATGATATGAGATTATGTTAATTATGATTATGAGATATTATGATATGAGATTATGTTAATTATGTTTATGAGATATTATGATATGAGATTATGTTAATTATGTTTATGAGATATTATGATATGAGATTATGTTAATTATGATTATGAGATATTATGATATGAGATTATGTTAATTATGTTTATGAGATATTATGATATGAGATTATGTTAATTATGTTTATGAGATATTATGATCTGAGATTATGTTAATTATGATTATGAGATATTATGATATGAGATTATGTTAATTATGTTTATGAGATATTATGATATTAGATTATGTTAATTATGTTTATGAGATATTATGATATGAGATTATGTTAATTATGTTTATGAGATATTATGGTATGAGATTATGTTAATTATGTTTATGAGATATTATGATATGAGATTATGTTAATTATGTTTATGAGATATTATGATATGAGATTGTGTTATTATGATTATGAGATATTATGATATGAGATTATGTTAATTATGTTTATGAGATATTATGATATGAGATTATGTTAATTATGTTTATGAGATATTATGATATGAGATTATGTTAATTATGTTTATGAGATATTATGATATGAGATTATGTTAATTATGTTTATGAGATATTATGATATGAGATTATGTTAATTATGTTTATGAGATATTATGATATGAGATTATGTTAATTATGTTTATGAGATATTATGATATGAGATTATGTTAACTATGTTTATGAGATATTATGATATGAGATTATGTTAATTATGTTTATGAGATATTATGATATGAGATTATGTTAATTATGATTATGAGATATTGTGATATGAGATTATGTTTATTATGTTTATGAGATATTATGATATGAGATTATGTTAATTAGTTTTATGAGATATTATGATATGAGATTATGTTAATTATGTTTATGAGATATTATGATATGAGATTATGTTAATTATGATTATGAGATATTATGATATGAGATTATGTTAATTATGTTTATGAGATATTATGATATGAGATTATGTTAATTATGTTTATGAGATATTATGATATGAGATTATGTTAATTATGTTTATGAGATATTATGATATGAGATTATGTTAATTATGTTTATGAGATATTATGATATGAGATTATGTTAATTATGTTTATGAGATATTATGATATGAGATTATGTTAATTATGTTTATGAGATATTATGATATGAGATTATGTTAATTATGTTTATGAGATATTATGATATGAGATTATGTTAATTATGTTTATGAGATATTATGATATGAGATTATGTTAATTATGTTTATGAGATATTATGATATGAGATTATGTTAATTATGTTTATGAGATATTATGATATGAGATTATGTTAATTATGTTTATGAGATATTATGATATGAGATTATGTTAATTATGATTATGAGATATTATGATATGAGATTATGTAAATTATGTTTATGAGATATTATGATATGAGATTATGTTAATTATGTTTATGAGATATTATGATATGAGATTATGTTAATTATGTTTATGAGATATTATGATATGAGATTATGTTAATTATGTTTATGAGATATTATGATATGAGATTATGTTAATTATGTTTATGAGATATTATGATATGAGATTATGTTAATTATGTTTATGAGATATTATGAAATGAGATTATGTTAATTATGATTATGAGATATTATGATATGAGATTATGTTAATTATGTTTATGAGATATTATGATATGAGATTATGTTAATTATGTTTATGAGATATTATGATATGAGATTATGTTAATTATGATTATGAGATATTATGATATGAGATTATGCTAACTATGTTTATGAGATATTATGATATGAGATTATGTTAATTATGTTTATGAGATATTATGATATGAGATTATGTTAATTATGTTTATGAGATATTATGATATGAGATTATGTTAATTATGATTATGAGATATTATGATATGAGATTATGCTAACTATGTTTATGAGATATTATGATATGAGATTGTGTTAATTATGTTTATGAGATATTATGATATGAGATTATGTTATGTTTATGAGATATTATGATATGAGATTATGTTAATTATGTTTATGAGATATTATGATATGAGATTATGTTAATTATGTTTATGAGATATTATGATATGAGATTATGTTAATTATGTTTATGAGATATTATGATATGAGATTATGTTAATTATGATTATGAGATATTATGATATGAGATTATGTTAATTATGTTTATGAGATATTATGATATGAGATTATGTTAATTATGTTTATGAGATATTATGATATGAGATTATGTTAATTATGATTATGAGATATTATGATATGAGATTATGTTAATTATGTTTATGAGATATTATGATATGAGATTATGTTAATTATGTTTATGAGATATTATGATATGAGATTATGTTAATTATGTTTATGAGATATTATGATATGAGATTATGTTAATTATGTTTATGAGATATTATGATATGAGATTATGTTAATTATGATTATGAGATATTATGATATGAGATTATGTTAATTATGTTTATGAGATATTATGATATGAGATTATGTTAATTATGTTTATGAGATATTATGATATGAGATTATGTTAATTATGTTTATGAGATAATATGATATGAGATTATGTTACTTATGATTATGAGATATTATGATATGAGATTATGTTAATTATGTTTATGAGATATTATGATATGAGATTATGTTAATTATGTTTATGAGATATTATGATATGAGATTATGTTAATTATGTTTATGAGATGTTATGATATGAGATTATGTTAATTATGATTATGAGATATTATGATATGAGATTATGTTAATGATGTTTATGAGATATTATGATATGAGATTATGTTAATTATGTTTATGAGATATTATGATAGTAGATTATGTTAATTATGATTATGAGATATTATGATATGAGATTATGTTAATTATGTTTATGAGATATTATGATATGAGATTATGTTAATTATGTTTATGAGATATTATGATATGAGATTATGTTAATTATGTTTATGAGATATTATGATATGAGATTATGTTAATTATGATTATGAGATATTATGATATCAGATTATGGTTATTATGTTTATGAGATATTATGATATGAGATTATGTTAATTATGTTTATGAGATATTATGATTATGAGATATTATGATATGAGATTATGTTAATTATGTGTATGAGATAATATGATTTTAGATTATGTTAATTATGATTATGAGATGAGTACAAAATAGACTTCGTGGTTTAGTGGGGGTGCCCTTTTCTCTTCACTGCATCTCTCTCCCACAGAAGAGACGTTGCAAACCTGTCTTTGTTTTATCGCTATTTTCATAGCAGGTGCTCGTCTGAGCTCCAATCCCTCGTCCCCCCTCGCCAATTTTTCATGAGAAACACCCGTCTGGCTGAAACTACTGTCAATAATTTTACCCACTCTTTATCTGTGCCTGAATCCAAACGTAGATTCCATGAACAAAGCTTCTTTCTTAGAACTGCACGCCAGTGGAACTCTCTGCCGTTTGCCTCTTTCCCACCTGACTACAACTTGGACGTCTTCAAGTCCAACATAAACAAACTTCTGACAAACCGCCCCCTTAAGTAAGACACTCTATCAAAACCCCCAATACTAATGATTACTACAATACTATCTCATACACGCAATAACCCTTATCCCTGAGTGGCCTTCGGGCCTTGATAAGTTGTGACCCCATTCAAAAAAAAAACAATTTTTATGATTTCAGGTTCAAATGAACAGCTACAGCAGGAATTGGAATACATCCTACTAAAGTCTGATTGTCACAACTGATAAATTTCAAAAATACAATATGGACGTTGGCAGCGACTATTGGTCTTCATTGGAATTTGAGTGTCAATAAGCTTTCCCAAAGTCTCAGTCCTCTTCGCACGCATCCAGTGAAGGTCTGATTAGTGTTTTCTTTCCTCTGTCTTTCCATTCTCCTTGGCCCTGCACGACTATTTGGTGTGGTGCCATTGTTGATGCTGTGATTTGGGGGGGGGTAGCAAAATTATACAGTTTCAGTTTCCTTAATTCCATTTGGTGGTTCTGTGTGTTTTACTTCTGTAGCAGTTTGTATTTGTCCGGTTAGCTCATATGCATCAATCTTCGCATTCACTTAATATTTCAGCGTTTTCATTATTGTTATTCGTTGTATCTTTTTGGTCATCCCTCTGATTCTAGTTTCTCCCATTGTTTTTTGTTTGTTTTGTTTTTGTTTTTGTTTTTTTTGTTTTCTGGGTTTTTTTTTTTTTTTTTCAAAGTTCCTAGTGCCCCTACTATTATTGGTGTTATCTTGATTTACTTTATCTTCCATGCCACTTTGGTCTCTCTGGCCAGTGCCATGTATTTTATCCACTTCTCCGTCTCCTTGATATTTACCCTGACCGAATGCCATAATTGCATTCGGTCTTCTTGCTTGAATGGGTCTATTTATTTGTATGTCTATGTCACATAGAGTTTTGTGACTTCTATTTTCAAGTACTGCTGCCGGTTTGTGCTTGTGCCATTTGTCTGGGTGTTCAAAATTCGGTTGTCTGCATAATTCCCAATGTATTATCTTCCTCACTTAATCGCGTCTATTCTTGTATTCTTTTTGGACTAGTTTGCTGGATCACCTTATTATGTAGTTTATTGTTTCGTCTTTTTGTCCACAGAGTTTGCATTTGCTGTTTTCTTGTCTCGTCGATCTTTGCTTTGATCTGATTGTTTCTAATCGCGTAATCTTGTGTGGATGTTATAAGAGATTCAGTTTCTCTGGCCATATCCAAGTGTTTTCGTTTGTCTCATCTTTTGTCATCCTTATGGATCGTCTGTGTAGCTGTTTCTCTTCCCATCTTTCTTTTCTCGTCTTATCCTTTATCTCTCTGTTTTCTGTCTTGTTCATTTCTAAAAGTGTCTCTTGTTGTGGTAATTATACTTTTTATGTCTGCATAATATATTTTTCTAGTTCTTTTTTTTTGTGTGTGTGTGTGTGTGTGTGTGTGTGTGTGTGTGTGTGTGTGTGTGTGTGTGTGTGTGTGTGTGTGTGCGTGCGTGTGCATGTGTGTGTGATTCACAGACTTTCTATACAAATCAGTCTTGTTGTCTTGTTCCTCCATCTTTCCTTTTCAGGTAAAGTCGGTCAGCATCGTCCTTTGAGTACATTTTGCATGGTCATGAGTTTCCTTGTCTTCTGGTCGAGATGCCTCCGTTCTTCTTTGGTCCACCCTATAAACGGTCCAGAGTATCTTACTAGTGATACTGCCCATGTGTTCATACTTTTTATTAGGTTTCTACTATATAGTTTAGTTTCGAAAGGTTTTGTTCTTCTGGCGTATTCCGTTCTAATTTTCTTCTTTCACTTATGTTGCTTTGAAGGTGACCGCTTCCATAACTCCTAATTATTTGTAGGTGTCATGTTTACTTAGTGCCTTCATCTCCAGTTGGTTGGACAGTTCCATAACTTGAGTAGCCTCCAGTTGCCCCACCCTTCTTATAACTATAAGTGCGCACTTTGCCATACTGAATTTTATTCGGATTATTATTATTATTATTATTATTATTATTATTATTATTATTATTATTGTTGTTGTTGTCGTTGTTGTTATTATTGTTATTATTATTATTATTATTATTCACTAGGAGTAGTCACACAGGCTACCATCAAATATTTCTCCTTGAGGACAACTTATGGCGCTATCCGGAGTCTGAGTGACAACCAGTCACCCCAGACTTTCAATACTCTTCGCCTTTCTCGATAATCATCGTGTTTGCATTTGTATTCACGTAACGGCCGCTTACCATTGATTTCTCGTTGACAGCGACTATTGATCTTCACTGGAATTAGGGGGCAAAAAGCTTCTCTAATTATTATTATTATTATTATTATTATTAATAAATAACAAACGAAAAAAGAAAGCGTTTCTAACCGAAATTTTGATTTAAACTTGAAATTTATGGTTAAACAAGGAATTGTTTTACATATGCTCGGATATTTTATGTTTCTATCTTTGTGTACATTTTTTTTCGGCCAAAAGCGACAACAGCGACGGAGTTTAAAAAATAACAAACGAAACAAGAAAGCGTTTCTAACCGAAATTTTAATTTGAACTTGAAATTTATGGTTAAACAAGGAATTGTCTTACACATGTTCGGATCTTTTGTTTCTGTCTTTGTGTACATTTTTCCGGTCGTCAGCAAAATCAGCGGCAGAGTTTAAAAAAAATAGCAGAGGGAAAAAAATATATCTTTTCTAACTGAAATTAGTATTTAAAAACTGAATTCACGGTTAAACAAGGAATTGTCTTTCACATATTTGGATGTTTTATGTTTCTGTTTTGTGTACATTTTTCTGACCAAAAGCAACATCGACAGAGGAGTTTAAAAAAACGAACAAAGTAAGCTTTTCTAACTGAAATTATTATTATTATTATTATTATTATTATTATTATTATTATTATTATTGTTCTTCTTCTACTTATTATTATTTTTTTATTTTTGTTATTATCATTATCATTATTATTATCATTATTATCATTATCATTATTATTGTTATTATTATTTAAAAAAAAATTTTTACTTTATTGGTTATTACTATTACCACTAATATTATTACAAAACAAGAAAGCGTTTCTAACCGAAATTTTGATTTAAACTTGAAATTTATGGTTAAACAAGGAATTGTTTTACATATGCTCGGATATTTTATGTTTCTATCTTTGTGTACATTTTTTTTCGGCCAAAAGCGACAACAGCGACGGAGTTTAAAAAATAACAAACGAAACAAGAAAGCGTTTCTAACCGAAATTTTAATTTGAACTTGAAATTTATGGTTAAACAAGGAATTGTCTTACACATGTTCGGATCTTTTGTTTCTGTCTTTGTGTACATTTTTCCGGTCGTCAGCAAAATCAGCGGCAGAGTTTAAAAAAAATAGCAGAGGGAAAAAAATATATCTTTTCTAACTGAAATTAGTATTTAAAAACTGAATTCACGGTTAAACGAGGAATTGTCTTTCACATATTTGGATGTTTTATGTTTCTGTTTTGTGTACATTTTTCTGACCAAAAGCAACATCGACAGAGGAGTTTAAAAAAAACGAACAAAGTAAGCTTTTCTAACTGAAATTATTATTATTATTATTATTATTATTATTATTATTATTATTATTATTATTATTATTATTGTTCTTCTTCTACTTATTATTATTTTTTTATTTTTGTTATTATCATTATCATTATTATTATCATTATTATCATTATCATTATTATTGTTATTATTATTTAAAAAAAAATTTTTACTTTATTGGTTATTACTATTACCACTAATATTATTACTAGTAGTAGTAGTGGTGGTGGTGGTTGTAATGGTGGTATGTTTTTATTATTTTTTATTATTACTGTAGCTGTAATGGTAGGTGTTGTTTTTTGCTGTCATTGCTATTGTTGTTTTTGCTGTTAATATTATTGCTACCGATATTAGTGTTGCTATTATCATTGTAGATTCTATTTCTATTGTTGTTGGTGGTGGTAATGGGAATAGTGGTGGTAATGGAGGAAAAAGGTCGGTAGAGGATCTTTGACCTTGGTGGGGAACCCTCCTAGAGATAATGTCTCGATAAAACTATCGGTGGTGGTGTAACCTTAAATTCACTAACCCCATTTGTGGGAGAATGTCAAATCAAAATATTGAAAATAACGATGTAAATGAGGCTAGAACATCTTGTGATGGTCTCACGTCAGATGGGTGTCTCACTGGTCAACAGGGTGGGTCCTGTCGTCATCATACAACTGTTCGAAATTCTGAGGATGTGGCTGGATATAGGGGGAGTGAGAATTGCAAGAGAGGGTACCAAGACAAGAAGGGAGTTGGAACAGGAAATGTAAAAAAAAACATGGACGGATGAGAACAGAAGAGTCCTGTGGGAATGCTTTCTAAGAAGTGGAAATACCAAATCTGGTGGATATATCCGAAGAATGAAGGAAGAATGGAAATCAAGAGGAGGGGACCTAGAAGTGTTGTGAGTTTGGTATCCCAGTTAAAACAAATTAAAAATAACAACCTACTTTCAGTGATTGCAAGAGAAGAGATTGAATGGATGGTTAGGAATGAAATGAATAACGAAAGTAAAATTGATGAAACTAGCTCTGATGAAAGAACTGAGAGAGTGGAAGTGTAAACGATGATGGGAGGTGGACAACTGAGGAGATATGGTTAGAGGAAGTAATGAGAAAGAGTTTGAAGGATCTAAGGCAGATGAGATCATTGACTCTGAGACAATGGAGCCAGTGAAAGGAGCAGATGTATGGAGAAGTGATGATGAAGTTCGAACTTTGACTTCTGTAGAAATACTTCAGAAGTTAAGAGGGGTTCTTCTTAGAGACGATATCATAGAGATTCCACGTATGAAGAGTAGTGATAGGCGGAAGGTGAAAAACCAGGTAAAAATAATTCAAGGAGTAATTCACATCATAAGAAAGAACATATCGATTACGGAACTTAACAGGCTTCTATATGCAGCGTCATACGTTATTGCAAATCGTCTTGGCTTATTACAGAAGAAAAAGGGAAAAATGAAGGATATAAGGCCACACTGGCAGAGACGGCTTGAAGAAAGTATTAAACGGTGGCGGAAAGACATTGGTAGAATCGAAGAAATAAGAAAAGGAGTTAAACTAGGACAGAAAGCTAAAGGCGAGCTTGAAAGGAGGTATAGATTGATGGAAAAGGGAACGATGAACGTTCTAACAATGTTGAAAGAGAAGGTCTACACTAGTGGTATAAAAACTAGGAACTTTGTTGGAAAAAGTGTTGCATTTCGGCAGAACAACCTTTTCCGGAACAATCAGTCTCAGCTGTATAAAGAATTAAATGGTAGTAAACAGGCGGGAAATGACAACACTCCAAATGCAAAAAATGTAAGGAAGTTCTGGAGTGGGATTTGGTCTGTCTAAGGGCGATATAATGAGAAGGCTAGCTGGTTGGGAGAGGTCAGAGAAAGGCTATCAGAAATGCAGCAGATGAAGAACATTGAGATAACCATCGATGACGTTAAAGCTGGCATACGAAGGATGACAAACTGGAAGGCACCTAGTCTAGATGGAGTGATGGGCTTCTGGTTTAAACAGTTCCCATGCCTTTATCCACCTATAGCTGCTGCTCTGCAAAGGATTGTAGAGTCGGGAGATGTCCCTGATTGGCTTGTGAAGGGAAGAACAACACTGATTAGGAAAGATCCTGCAAAAGGAACAGATGCCAATAATTATAGACCAATTACATGTCTGCCATTGATGTGGAAACTGTTGACTGGAATATTTGCGGAGAAAATTTATGAACATCTAGAGAGTAATGGTGTTTTTCCTGATGAACAAAAGGGGTGCTGGAAAGGCTCGAGAGGTACTAAAGAGCAACTACTAATTGATAAAGCAATAATGCAAGATGCGAAGAAGAAGAGAAATCTGAGCGTAGCATGAATTGATTACAGAAAGGCTTATGACATGGTTCCCCATTCATGGATACGTGAAATACTATTGATGATGAAGGTTGCTAAGAATGTGGTAGGACTTTTGGAGACAAGTATGGCTCAATGGAAAACGGTGCTGGCAGCAAACAGAGAGGGGATGGGGCAGGTTGGCATTAAACGTGGGATATTTCAAGGAGATTCGTTATCGCCACTTCTTTTTGTAATGATAATGATGCCACTGAGCATCCTTTTGAAGAGAGAAAAACTGGAGTATAACTTTGGATCTGGTGACAGACGCCTCAACCATCTACTGTTTATGAATGATTTGAAAATATTCGGTAGAAATAAAAAGGAAATGGAGAGACTGGTAGAACTTGTGGGGACATACTCAGAAGACATTGGAATGGAGTTTGGGATTAGTAAATGTGCGGTGCTGGTGATGAAAAGAGGAGTAAAGGTTCATTTGAATGGAATAGTGCTGCCAAATGGAGAAATCATGAAAGAAATAGAAGATACAGGATATAAGTATTTAGGAGTGCTGGAGGGTGTAGGCATCATGAACAGAGAAATGAAGGAAAAAGTCAGGAAGGAGTATCTTAGAAGAGTGAAACTAGTTGCAAAGTCGAAACTGTATGGAGAAAATCTAATGAAAGCAATAAATGCATAGGCAGTCAGTGTTTTGAGATACAGTGCGAGAATTTTAGAATGGTCTGACAAGGATTTGCATGCCATGGATATCAAAACAAGAAAAGTTTTAGCAATGTTTGGTATATTTCATATTCGAAGTAGCGTAGCAAGGCTATATCAAAAGAGGAAAGATAGTGGGAGAGGATTGAAAAATGTAAAAGATTGTGTTAGAACCGAGGAGATGTCGTTGAAGGAGCATGTGGTTAGAAGTGGGGAGTGGATGCTTAAGGTTGTGGCCAATGAAGTGGAGGTATGTGAGATCAAGGCTGGTTATGTGAAACGTATGGATAGAGAAAGGGCAGAGAAACTGGCTAGGAAGAAAATGCATGGAAGGTTCTTCCAGGATATAGCAAAAGTGGCTAATGAAAGATCATGGCAATGGCTTAGAGCTGGGTATCTGGCTAAGAGTACTGAAACTTTTGTTTTTGCAGCACAAGAGCAGGCATTAGGAACACGATTGTTCAAAAAAGTGGTTCTAGGAGAGGAAATTGCTGCAGAATGCCGGATTTGTGGTAAGACCTCAGAATCAATTGAGCACCTTGCAACAGGGTGTAGTGGACTGGCCCAGAGAGAGTACCGCAAAAGACATGATCGGATATCTTGGATATATTGGGAAGTGTGTAAGAGGGTTGGAGTGAAGTGTGCTGGAAAATGGTTTGAGGAGGTGCCTGATGAAGTGAGAATAAGTGAGGATGGCAAGGTAGAGGTATGGTGGGACAAAAGTGTCACAACGACCATAATGACTGCAATTATAGGTACCACCAACATCCTTAGGAAAACACTTGATCTTTGAAGCTCCTGGTTTGAAGCCGGGATTAAGGGAAATCCTCTGGAAATGAATCCCATCCCTTTCCAGAGAGACGTTGATAAACGAAATCAGAATTATTATTAATATATTAATACGATAGCATGTGTGTTATTTTGTGTGTCACACTTACATCTTTTTTCTTCCGAGTGACTGTTGTTTAATTGTTATGACCTTCCATTTCTAATAATAATTTTACCAAGAATTCTTCATAAGTTTTGTGTTGATTTCGATTATAGCTGTGCACCTAAGTCATAGGAATATAATTTTTTTATTTTTGAAATCACAACTTTGTAAGATATAAGAATTGATAGAAAATTGACTCTATAATAATATATATGGAATCTGCAAAAATAAAAATATATTTAAGCATATTTTACGATCGGGCTATGCCGGGCCTCCCTGCTAGTTTAGATAAATATATTTTTCAGTTTTAACAAAAGAGCTACAATAATATCAGAATGAAACTTGAAAGAGTAAAGTCGCCAAAGACTCCAATTTTTACTTTAGTCACAAAGACCCTGCAACACTCCCCTCCCCAGATCTTATAGGGCCTTGTGCCTAAATTTGTTTAGGCAATAAATTTGTTTTGTCTTTTGGAGATTTTACTTTTTTTTAAATGTTTTAATTTTATATTGGAATTTTTTTAATTGTAATTTTTTCTTTAAACGAAATAAATTAAATATCAAGATCAAAGTGTAGTATCTGTTCTTCAGATGCGGCACTTCCATTTCTCATTCTCTTTCAGGTGGAGGAGAAATCCTTCACAACTGAGACAATTTTTATTTTTGTACCTTTTCTCCACGTTAAAAAAAACGACCCTGGTGTCTAACTCTGTCCCGTGGGGAGGCATTCTAAATAGGTACAATAATATCAGGCCGTCTTCATTTACGCTTAACATCCAGAGGATACTAACATCAATATATTACATATGAAAAAGTCTTCTGTGGAATTTCCTCAGGTCCCGCTAGTTAGTAGTAGTAGTAGTAGTAGTAGTAGTAGTAGTAGTAGTAGTAGTAGTTAGTTAGTTATTCATTAGGAGTTTTCATACAAGTTATTATCGGTGATTGCTCACTGCAAATAACCAACTTGAGGAACAAATCTCCCCAGATGTTCAGCACTCTCCACATCTTTTCAATAAGTATAAATTATTTTGCGTTATCGCAGCCATTTACCCTTGATATCTCTCGCTGGTAACGATCGTTGCTCTTCTCTGTGATATGGGTGACAATAAGCCTTTTCGAGGTCACAGCTCTCTCCACCTTCTTCCAGTGGAGCTCCGGTTAGTGTTCTTCCTCCTCGATCTATCCATCCATTCTCTTGGGACCATTCACGACTCTTTTGTGTGGCATCAGTCGATGGCAATGTCATTACATTGGGGTTGTTAGCTTTTTTTTAATTTTTATTTCACAATATGGTGATGTTCTTTCTGTTTTGGTTTAATTACTATTGCAACTTCCGTGTGGATGGTTAGCGTTTGTAGTTTATGTAGTTTGGTTTCCCCATTCAAAGATTTTCCTTAAGATTTAATTCATTTAGGTTTATCATTATTGCTACTACTACTGTTATTATTATTATTATTATTATAAAATGTTTCCTCTCTTGGGGCAGTTGGTATGACTTGTACACGTAAGTGAGTGACGTCAGCAGGGTCAAAATTGGGATGCCTCGAACTGATCTAGGAAGGTCATTTAAAATTGTGTGACAAGAGACATGTAACTAAGGAAATAATAAATACTTTACTATTCCGGTTGCTAAATATAAACGGAAGTACTTAGTCTTATCACAAAATTTGTTTGGAAAATCCGAATATATATTTTCTTTTTCATATTTTCAGACATACCATTTTGGAGGGAGTGGTAGTTGTTTTCATTTTTCTTTTTTTTGGGGGGGGCGTTGCTCTTCATAAAGTAAAAAAGTCTAAATTCGAGAAAACAGGAAAGTTAAGATGTATGAAAAAAAAAATCATTTGGGATGACCTCATCGTTTTATGATGTCATCCACTGTGCACGGTTAATCCCATTAATTACGTCAACTTTTTCTGAAGCGATACCATTGAAATGTGAAACGTTTTGTCAGTGGGGGAAAAGAAAGAAGGAAAAAACACAAAAGCGACAGACTAAGCGTAACCATATCAAGAGATTTAAAAAAAAAATCAAAAAGAGTTTGTGTGCAAACCCATACAGTACAAGCAAAGCTATTTTTGATCATGTAGGAATTACTGAAATTTTGAAAAGGACCCGAAATCGAGTTTTGAAACAAATGGCAGATCAGAAATGTTTCCCTGATGGATGGTTCGATAGCATCGATTAGTAATCATAAAACAAAACTAATCCAACAAGAATTATCAGAGAATCAAGCAGAATACCTTCACGGGCCAGATCCAGCCCATGGGCTGTAGGGTGCCGATCCTTGGTCTACTTCCTACTATCCTACTTTCCAGTTGAGAAATTAACTAAAAGCCATATATTTTGGTTTACTTACTCATGTGTGATATATTTGTGTTTAAAAGTTTATTATTAAATATAAAATGTAAGTATATTTATTTTCAGTAAATATTGGTTGTTAGTAAGATAATCTGTAAAAACGAACTTGCTTTTTCAGGAGGTAAGCTACCAAATCAGACTAGTAATGCGCCCCTGTCATATCAAAGAAGCCACTTTTAATTTCATAGATCGAATTAAAGTAATATCCCTTTCGGTCTGGTACCTTTCTTCCTGAAAAGACAAGATGGCTGCCACTGATTATTGTTCTCACGGCTAATATTTATGACAAATAAAAATGTTTGTGTTTATATCTAAGAGCATATCTGAAAAAATTTACCACATCCTGTCTGCTCACCCTTCAGCTAACATCCACATTTGTGGTGACTTCAATTTCCACTATGTGGAATGGCTGACCCACTCTAACAAGACAGATGATGAGAGGAGGTTCTGTCATGATTTTGCCTTTGGCTACGACCTCACCCAGATTGTTCATGAACCCACCCAAGTGCCCACTACTTCCGGTCAATACGCTAGCTTTCTAGACATTTTTCTCACAACTTCCCCTGAGCTATGTTCAAGTTCCATTCTGTCTCCTCTGGGATCTTCCAACCACTCGGTTGTATCAGTTAAGATAAAAACGAAATGCAATAAGTCTTCAGATGTACCTCTCCACCGTATTGTATATCAATACTCTATGGCTGACTGGGATAGCTTCCGTACACTTATATCTGATCTACGCCTGCATTCCATGTTTAAAAAGGATGTGTCCTACATAGTATCAGATCTGACCGAATGGTTAATTGTAGGCATACACCGATTCATACCATCTAAAAAATTCCAACAAAAACCTAACAGCAGCCATGGTTCTCCCCAGAATATGCTGTTGCCATCACGCACAGAAATCACTTTTTCCATGGCTACCAATGTAATAGATGCACTGAGACTAAAGCTGCCTTCAGGGCTGCCAGCAACCACTGCAAAAGAGTAATAAAAAATGCAAGAGTGCTATATGCTCAGTCTATTAAATCCAAAGTAGCTGAGCAGTGGCTTGGTTCCCACCAGTTCTGGCAAATAGCAAACAGGATCCTAAACAGAAGTGTG
The DNA here is from genome assembly GCF_053919585.1 of Euprymna scolopes. Taxonomy (NCBI): domain Eukaryota; kingdom Metazoa; phylum Mollusca; class Cephalopoda; order Sepiida; family Sepiolidae; genus Euprymna; species Euprymna scolopes. Next base: position 106,933,347 of record NC_136483.1, on the reverse strand, counting down.
CGTTCTATCCCAAACATCATCAATGGACCTGAGTTCATCTTGTCAACTTCAGATTTGCCAAGAACTTTGCAGCTAATTCTACCCTATGAGATTAAGGCCATTAACTTTTTTTTTTTTTTTTTTTTTTTTTTTTTTTACAAAGGCATCACCACATTATCAAGGCCCAGAGGCCACTCAAGGATAAGGGTTAAAGAGTGTACAGTAGAAGTTGGTCAATATAGTAATCATTAGTAATGAAAATTTGGTAAATTTAATAACTTATATGGAACGGCTCATCAAGAACTTATTTACTTTAGACTTGAACAAAACCATATTGTAGTCAGCCGGAAAGCAGGAAAACGGAAGACAATTCCACAGGCGTGCAGTTCTAAGAAAGAAGCTTTGTTCATGGAATCTACGTTTAGGTTTAGGCACAGATAAAGAGTGGGGGAAATTATTGATAGTGTTTACAGCTAGACGAGTGTTTCTTGTGAAAGTTTGGCGAGGGGGGACCATAGATTGAAGCTCAGTTGAACACTTTCCATGAAAATAACGATACATCAGAGACAAACTCGCCACATCTCTTCTGTGAGATAGAGGTTGCAAGGAGGAGAAAAGGACATCTCCTACGAGGCTACGAAGTCTATTTTGAACTCTATCAAGGCAGGACAAGTTCTTTCTAGCAGCTCCTGCCCAGATGTGGCAACAGTATTCCATCCTTGGACGTACCTGGCTCTTATATAGATAGAGAATAGCATCAGCAGTGAGATATCTACTGGATCGATAGAAAGATCCCACCATTTTTCCAGCGGCCTTGGCAACAGATTTGATATACGTGTTCCATTTAAGATCAGGAGTAATGGTCAAGCCCAGAAGCTTGTCAAAACTTGAGGCCTCCTGAAGACGAGAGCCATTCATTTCAATTGATGACAAATGTGGATTAGAATGTTGATGATGTAAAGAGAGAAGCTTGGTTTTAGATGCATTAAAAGTAACCAGCCACTCCTTTCCCCATTGTACTACGTGCTCAAGATCAGAGGAGAGAGAATTGGAGAGAACTTGCTCGTTTAGTGTCTTAGATGTGGTACCATAAATGGTAGTGTCGTCAGCATAAATGTCTACAAATGATGTAAGGATATGATTTGGAAGATCATTAATGTAGATCAGGAAAAGAGTTGGGCCCAGGATGGATCCCTGAGGGACACCGGCATTAATATTGTGAGCTTCTGATTTTTGCCCCTCAACTACTACTCTTATGAATCTATCAGAAAGAAATGATTTAATAATTGAGAAGACTTTTCCAGCTATACCATAGCTAGCGATCTTATGAAGTAAACCTTTATGCCATACCCTATCAAAGGCTTTAGATATGTCAAGAGCAATTGCCCTAGAAAGATTGCCACCGTCGAGAGATTTGCTAATCCTATGCGATATAACTGTAAGGACATCTGCTGTAGATCTAGCAGAACGGAAACCATATTGAGTGTCACTAAGAAGGTTATTTTTGTTGAGATGTTTGATTACTTCTGTATTTAATACAGATTCTAGCAACTTACTCATGACGCACAGGAGACTTATTGGCCTGTACTGAGAGGGGGATGAGCGATCACCTGAATTCTTAAATACAGGGCATACTGATGAGATTTTCCAGGGAGATGGGAAACTATTCTCCTTAAGACAACGTTTAGACAGTTTTGTAAGTATGGGCGCTAGTTCAGGTTGAAGTTTTTTGAGTACTATAATTGGAATACCATCAGGGCCAGTTGCTTTACTGGAATCAAGGTTTTTGATTAGTTTGGCAACATCACGTACAGATATACGTATATCACATAGCGTGTTTTCTGATACAAGAGGAAATATTGGGGGTTGGCGGTCTTGGTCGCAAAGGGTAGAATTAGCTGCAAAGTTCTTGACAAAGAGTTTGGCTTTGTCTGATGCTGACGAGATTACCTCAGATCCATTGATAATAGTTGGGATGGAGCACACGCTTCTGTTCAGGATTCTGTTTGCTATTTGCCAAAACTGGTGGGAACCAAGCCGCTGCTCAGCTACTTTGGACTTAACAGATTGAGCATACAACTCTCTTGCGTTCCTTATTACTTTCTTACAATGGTTGCTGGCAGTCCTGAAAACGGCTTTAGTTTCCATACATCTATTACGTTTGAAGCAGTGGAAAAAGTGATTTCTGTGCGCAATGGCAGCAGCACATTCTGGAGAGAACCATGGCTGGCTGTTAGGTTTTTGCTGAAACTTTTTAGAGGGTATGAAATGGTCAATACCTACAATTAACCATTCAGTTAGGTCTAATACTATAGAGGACACATCCTTTTTAAACATGGAATGCAGAGGTAGATCAGATATAAATGTACGGAAGCTATCCCAGTCAGCCTTAGTGTATCGATATACTGTACGATGAAGAGGTACGTCTGGGGACTTATTACATTTCATTTTTATCTTAATTGATACAACAGAGTGGTCGGAAGATCCAAGAGGCGACAGAACAGAAACTGAACATAGTTCAGGGCAAGTTGTGAGAAAAAGGTCTAGTAGGCTCGCATACTGGCCGTCATTATCGGGCACACGGGTAGGTTCCTGAACAATCTGAGTGAGGTCATAGGCAATGGAGAAATCATGACAGAACCTCCCCTCATCATCGGTCTTGTTTGAGTGGGTCAACCATTCGACGTTGTGAACATTGAAGTCTCCACATACGTGAATGTTAGCTGAAGGATAAGTAGAAAGGACTTGGTCAATTTTCTCAGATATGCTTTGAAAGATAGTAACTCCGCTGTTGTGGGGGCGATAGAGAGTAAATATAAATGCAGTAGTGTGAGCTAAAGCAACCCGGAAGCACATATAAGGTAAGTTAGGATCTTCCCTGGAGATGTCCCTCCCACATGGAAAGCTATCTTTAATATAGGCACATATTCCATGCCCATGGCGATCTTGGGGGTCAGATTTAGAAGTTAAGTTAGAGTATCCTGTAATTGCAAACTCATCAAGGGAAATAGCCTGTCCAATGCCAGTTTCACTTAAAAATAAAAGGTCTGGTTTAGTCTCCTGTAATTGGGTTTCAACCTCTGGAAGGTTAGAACGTAGACCCCTGATGTTGGAGAAGGAGACATGGTAGTAGGGGTCTACATTGGAAGTTGGAGAACCGGGTTTAATCGTGTATTTTTTTTTGAAACTTGTCATGATGAAATTTTGGAATTTGTGGACTAGGTCGACAGATTTACTTAGAGCAGGACAGAGAGGGGAAACTAAGAGAGAAAAAGAAACGAAGAATTTTTTTTTTTTTTTGTACCACATGATAAGGTAAAGCCGTAACAATTACCCACTAGTATGGCATCGAGAGGCCCCACCAGAAGCTACTGCATGGTCCAGATTCCATTCACCAAATGGCAATACAGCAGCCCCAGTACTTTGCACCTGCTGATAGGACAGCCTCCTTAGTGGTTAATCCAAGGTTCGGGTCCCTGACTATCAGGCGGATAACGTCAGCCCAGACAAAACGTTTACCTCCAGCACCCTTACTAGTGACATGGCTACAAGGATAGACATAGAAACAGAAAATTTCCACCTACTCTGCCAACTGTTCGCGCAAAAATACTGCCAACCTAGAAAACAGCTTTTTCTTCTCCCTTTGTCAGAAAAATCACTCATTTAAAAATGAGGACTGAGGGACAAATAAAACTCCCCATATTCCCTCCTATAACGGACAACATGCTCTGCAACATACAAATATCTGTGCATGAGGTCGCCAAGCTAATCAAGAACCTTGATTCCAGTAAAGCAACTGTACCTGACGGCATTCCAATCATTGTGCTGAAAAAGCTTCAACCAGAACTTGCCCCCATACTTACAAAACTCTTTAAGAAGCGTTGCCTTAAGGAGAAGTGCTTCCCAACACCCTGGAAAACCTCATTAGTATGCCCTGCATATAAGAATTCAGGTGATAAGTCCTCCCTCTTAGTACAGACCAATGTCTCCTGCATGTCATGAGTAAGCTGCTTGAATCCATATTAAATAGAGTAGTCATCTCAGCAGAAATAACCTTCTTACTGACATGCAATATGGTTTCCGTTCTGCCAGATCTACAGCAGATGTGATAACTGTTATATCTCATAGGATTAGTGAATCTCTTGACAAAGGCTCCCTCTCTAGGGCAATTGCTCTTGACATATCAAAGGTCTTCGATAAGATATGGCATAAAGGCCTACTTCACAAGATTTCCAGCTAACTGAAAACGTTTTCTCGATCATTAAATCATTTCTCTTTGATAGGCTCATAAGAGTAGTGGTAGATGGGCAGAAATTAGAGCCCCTCAATGTTAATGCTGGAGTCCCTCAGGAGTCCATCCTAGGCCCACCTCTCTTCCTGATATACATCAATGATCTCCCAAAACACATACTTAAATCATTCGTTGACATCTATGCTGATGACACGACCATCTATGGCAACACATCAAAGACCGTAAATGACAAAATTCTCTCTGATTCTCTCTCCTCTGATTTTGAGCATGTGGTAGAGTGGGGGAAGAGGTGACTTGTCACTTTTAATGCATCTAAAACCAAGCTCCTATCTTTACATCATCAACACTCTGATCCTCATTTGGCATCAATTGAAATGGATGGCTCTCGTCTAGAGGAAGCTTCATGTTTTGATAAGCTTCTGGGCTTGACGTTTAATCCTGATCTGAAATGGAAGACATATATCAAGTCAGTTGCCAAGGTCACTGGGAAAATGGTGGGATTCTTCTACCGCTCCAGAAGATATCTCACTACTGATGCAATTCTCTATCTATATAAAAGCCAAGTACGTCCAAAGATTGAATACTGCTGCCACATCTGGGCAGGAGCTGTTTAAAACAGCCTATCCTGCCTTGACAGAGTACAAAATAGACTTCGTGGCTTAGTGGGTGATGCCCTTTTCTATTCCCTGCAACCTCTCTGTTGTGAGCCTGTCTTTGTTTTATCGTTATTTCCATGGCAGGTGCTCGTCGAGCTCCAATCTCTGGTCCCCCCTCGCCAATCTTTCATGATAAACACCCGTTTAGCTAAAACCACTGTCAAAAATTTTCCCAACTCCTTATCTGTGCCAAAATCAAAATGTAGATTCCATGAACAAAGCTTCTTTCTTAGAATTGCACGCCTGTGGAACTCTGTTCCGGTTGCCTGTTTCCCACCTGACTACAATCTAGATGTCTTCAAGTCCAATGTAAACAAATTCTTGATGAATCGCCCCCTTAAGTAAGATACTTTATCAAATCTCCAATACTAACGTACTGTGCACACAATAACCCTTTCCCCGAGTGGCTTCCGGGCCTTGATAAGTAGTGACTACCTTGTTGTAAAAATATTAAATATTTGATATTAAACTTTTAACACAAATAGATCGCAGATGAGTTACAATAATAAAGTTTACCTATTTACAAAATGAATCCCAATTTGTAAAAACTAAAAGTTTCCAAAATTTTTTTCAATCATCTAAAAACTGATTATTTTTATATATATACTTCGCTCAGGCCCTATGTACTATTCATAACTTTATGTGCATATGTATATTTATAGATTAAAAAGTTTGACTCATGTCCAAGTAACCTACATCTAAAGTTTCAAGTGTTTAGACCCAAAATTGGCGGAGGAGTTTGGTAGAGTCTGCAAAAGGCAAGTTTTCAACGTTGACCTCTTGGCAGCCAAATTTTCGCCCAAAAACTGATTAAAAAGCATGTCTGAATACCCTCTGTAAAATTTCAAACGCTTAGACTCAAAATTGGCTGAATAGACTGCAAAGATCAAATCTTTTGAACGTTGGCCTCTTGGCAGCCAAATTTTCGGCCAAAAACCGATTAAAAAGCTTACCCTTTGTCTGAATACACTTTTTGTGTAATTTCAAATATTTAGACCAAAAATTGGCTGAGTAATTTGGTAGAAACTGCAGAGATCAATTTTTTTTTTTTTAACTGTGACCCTAATTTTGACCCCTTAACATTTATTTTTTTGGGTTCAAATCAAATTAAAAAGTTTAATCCATGTCCAAGTAACCTACATCTAAAATTTCAAGTCTTTTGACCCAAAATTTGCGGAGTTTAGTAGAGTTTTCAAAGGTCAAATCGTTGAACTTTGACCTCTTGACAGCCAAATTTCTGGCTGAAAACCGATTAAAAAGATTTTACCAAATCTCAATCCCCCTTATGTCAAATCTCGAGTCTCTAGACTGAAAATTTACAGAGTTATTTTATAGGGAAATGTACACACACACACACACACACACACACACACACACACACACACACACACACACACACAATTTCCCTTTTGTCGATATATAGATATATAGGCATATAGATAAAGCCAAGAATCAACTTTACGACTTTTCTATCGGCAGTTAACACTAAGATTCTTGATAGTTTCTCGTATCTTTTAACTATGTAAGCCATTTTATTCGACAGTTGATTTACTTTCTTCCCCACAAGGGCAAAGTTAGACACAAGGTCCCAAAAAGTAGCATTCTGGAGTTGACACAAAATTAATCTGGGCCTATTGACATTCCCTCACGAATAATGTCGCTTTAGGAGAAAAGCAATAACCTCATCTAACCTCTCTTAAAGTGTGAGGTAATGCATGGAACGACGTCCTACTGAATTCGAAACATGGAAACCATGTATACTAGGTACGTGCAAAATGAATGGCTGATCCATAAAATGCATAAACATTTTGACTCCTCCCTTCATTTAAAAATTCACCAAAATTCAGAAAATCAACCAATTTTAATGAAATTTTCAGTATTTATTAATTAATAATCACAAAATAAAATGAAGTGATTATTTTTTTATTAATTTTATTGATAATATATTATTTTTGTAAACAAAAACACCTTTAGCTGAAGTTCAAGTTTTAAGTACTAAAAAGAAAACGCATAAATTTCTGTTTGATTTTTCATATAAAAATTAAATAAATAAAGCATTGTAGATGATAATAATTTAAAAAAAAAATAATAATATGTCAAGAATATTACGAAAAAAGAAACAAAGCCGCTAAAGTCCATGTTAATAGAATCAATATAACTTGAAGAAAAATTAATTTCTCAAACTAACGATATTATCATTGAATAAAACATTGTTTTGACCCAAAAAATAATATGATTGAAAAAAACTATTTCATGTGATTTTAATAACAATTTTCACAAAAAATTTCAAATGTAATATTATAATATTTTTCTTGTATGCATGATGGTGTAAACATTAGCGTAAGAAATTTTTAATAGTCCTGAAATTTTTAAAAATTGAAAAATTTGAAATCCAAAACCACTTAGAAAAAAATAATTTAAAAATGGTATTATTTTTAATAACGATTAATTTAGATAAATACGATGGGCAAAATTGTAATAAAAAATTTTTTTAAATAAACAGACAGTATTTGCATCCTACCCACTGGATTTTCTTTAATTATTAATAAATTGTTTTTGCTTTGTTTTCTTTCAATGAATAAATTGTCAGTGTAATCAGTGATTTGAATTGAGTTTTTCAATGCACTTTTAATTTATTTTAAAAAAGATTAATTCAATTTATTGTTACAACACGTTTGAGAATATCGGGGGTCTACGTTCCAACCTTCCAGAGGTTGAAATCCAATTACAGGAGACGAAACCGGACATATTCTTCCTAAGCAAAACTGGCATAGGGCCGACCACTTCCCTAGACGAGTTCATAATTAAAGGATACTCTAACTTAACATCTAAATCTGACCCCCAAGATGTGCCTACATTAAAGATGGCTTTCCATGTGGTAGGAATATCTCCCGTGAAGACCCTAATTTACCTTTATGTGCTTCCGGGTTGCACTTGCTTACACCACTGCATTTATATTTGCCCTCTATCGCACCCACAACACCGGAGTTACTATCTTTAAGAGTATATCTGAGAAAATTGACCACATCGTGTCTGCTCATCCTTCGGCTAATATCCACATTTGTGGTGACTTCAATGTCCACAATGTGAAATGGCTGACCCACTCTAACAAGACAGATGATGAGGGGAGGTTCTGTCATGATTTTGCCATTGCCTATGACCTCACCCAGATTGTTCACAAACCCACCCATGTGCCCGATACTTCCGGTCAGTATGCTAGCTTTCTAGACATTTTTCTCACAACTTCCCCTGAGCTACATTCATGTTCCATTCTGTCTCCTCTGGCATCTTCCAACCACTCGGTTGTATCAGTTAAGATAAAAATGAAATGTACGAAGTCTTCAGACGTACCTCTCCACCATACTGTATATCGATACACTATGGCTGACTGGGATAGCTTCCGTAAATTTATATCTGACCTACCCCTGCATTCCATATTTAAAAAGGATGTGTCCTCTATAGTATCATACCTGACCGAATGGTTAATTGTAGACATAGACCGATTCATACCGTCTAAAAATTCCAACAAAAACCTAACAGCAGCCATGGTTCTCCCCAGAATGTACTGCTGCCATCACGCACAGAAATCACTTTTTCCATTGCTACCAACGTAATAGATGCACTGAGACTAAAGCTGCCTTCAAGGCTGCCAGCAAGCACTGTAAAAGAGTAATAAAAAATGCAAGAGTGCTATATGCTCAGTCCGTTAAATCCAAAGTAGGAAAGCAGTGGCTTGGTTCCCACCAGTTCTGGCAAATAGCAAACAGGATCCTAAACAGAAGCGTGCGTTCTATCCCAGCCATCATCAATGGACCTGAGGTCATCTCGTCAGCATCAGACAAGGCCAAACTATTTGCCAAGAACTTTGCAGCTAATTCTACCCTATGCGACGAAGGCCATCAACTCCCCGTATTTCCTCCTATAACAGACAACACGCAATGCAAAATACAAATATCTGTGTGTGATGTCGCGAAATTGGCTCAGACGGCATTCCAGTTATAGTGCTGAAAAAGTTTCAACCAGAACTTGCCCCCATACTTACAAAACTCTTTAAGCGTTGCCTTAAGGAGAAGTGCTTCCCACCAACCTGGAAAACCTCATCAGTATGCCCTGTATTTAAAAATTCAGGTGATAAGTCGTCTCACTCTCAGTACAGATCATTAAGTCTCCTATGTGTCATGAGTAAGTTGCTGGACTCGATATTAAATAGAGAAGTAGTCAACCACCTCAGCAGAAATGACCTTCTTAGTTACATGCAATATGGTTTCAGTTCTGCCAGATCTACAGCAGATATGCTAACTCATAGGATTAGATATGATATACAGCAGATATGCTATCTCATAGGATTAGTGAATCTCTTTACAAAGGCTTCCTTTCTAGGGCAATTGCTCTTGACATATCAACATCTTCGATAAGGTATAGCATAAAGGCCTACTTCACAAGATTTCCAGCTATGGTATAGCTGAAAATGTTTTCTCGATCATTAAATCATTTCTCTTCGATAGGCTCATAAGAGTAGTGGTCGATGGGCAGAAATCAGAGCCCCTCAATATTAATGCTGGAGTCACTCAGGGGTCTATCCTAGGCCCAACTCTCTTCCTGATATACATCAATGATCTCCCAAAACACATACTTAAATCATTCGTTGACATCTATGCTGATGACACGACCATCTATGGCAACACATCAAAGATCGTAAATGACAAAGTTCTCTCTGATTCTCCCTCCTCTGATTTTGAGCATGTAGTACATTGGGGGAAGAGGTGGCTGGTTACTTTTAATGCATCTAAAACCAAGCTCCTATCTTTACATCATCAACGCTCTGATCCCCATCTGGCATCAATTGAAATGGATGGCTCTCGTCTAGAGGAAGCTTCATGTTTTGATAAGCTTCTGGGCTTGATGTTTACTCCTGACCTGAAATGGAACACATACATCAAGTCAGTTGCCAAGGTCACTGGGAAAATGGTGGGATTCTTCTACTGCTCCAGAAGATATCTCACTACTGATGCAATTCTCTATCTATATAAAAGCCAAGTACGTCCAAGGATTGAATACTGCTGCCACATCTGGGGAGGAGCTGCTAAAAACAGCCTATCCTGCTTTGACAGAGTACTAAATAGGCTTTGTGGCTTAGTGGGGATGCTCTTTTCTCTTCCCTTCAACCTCTCTCCTACAGGACAGACGTTGCGAGCCTGTCTTAGTTTTATCGTTACTATCATGGCAGGTGCTCGTCGAGCTCCAATCTCTGGTCCCCCCTCGACAATCTTTCATGATAAACACCCGTCTAGCTGAAACTACTGTCAAAAATTTTCCCCACTCTTTAGCTGTGCCGAAACTGAAACATAGATTCTATGAGCAAAGTTTTTTTTCTAGAAGTGCATGTCTGTGGAACTCTCTTCCATTTGCCTGTTTCTCACCTGACTGCAACCTGGATGTCTTCAAGTCCAACATAAACAAATTCCTGATGGACCGCCCCCTTAAGTAAGACACTTTATCAAATCTCCAATACTAACGATTACTACGATACTATCCCATTGATTACTGTACATGCAATAACCCTTATCTCTGAGTGGCTTCCGGGCCTTGATAAGTGGTGACTACATTGAAAAAAAAAAAAAAAAGAAGAAATCAAGTCATCACACAAAAAGTAAATAAATATTTTAATTAAATAAGGACTTCCTTTTTAATGCAAAAAATAGGATTACCTAAATTAATGAATATTTTTCAAAAAAATAAAGAAATAAGTGTATAATAATATTTCAATTCCTCTATAAAGATTTAAAATAAAATTTATTTTCTGACATTTTGGGTTTCCTTGGGACTTATGCACGACGCCTTTACGTTTGTTTTGATTATGCGAAGCCGGACCTCTTGCTTTTGTGGATTAATTAAGCTATTTTTTGTACAAACAAGGTTTGTGTTTTTTTGTTTTTTGTTTTTTGGGGGTTTTTTTGTCCAATATCTTAAGACTTTTTACAATTAATTTATTTAACTTCAAAATTTTGTTGAATTTACTAGTTTCCGAAATTGCAGTGAAAACATTTTTCATTATGACTATTTTTTTCACATGTAACTTTTTTCCCCCCTTTCAGAGATTAACTTTAGGCTTTAATCTTTCAAATACAATCAAAAAGTAATCGGAAACATACAAAAAAAACTATGATAAGCCGGCCTTAAAAACTATGTACGCTATTATTTTCTGCCATTAGGTTGCACGTACCTAATATATATATATATGTGTGTGTGTGTGTGTGTGTGTGTGTGTGTGCGTGCGTGCGTGTGTGTGTGTGTTTATATACGGAAGCTTTGTAACATAAGGGGAATAACTGATGAATTTCAAAGTTAAAAAACTTTCAGACAAGATTCTCACAGTTGCCTCCCTTTACAGATGAAAATAGTTTTTAAATTCGTTTCGTGTTCTCAAAGCATGTGGGGTTTTTTATGACAGTTTTCTATTTCTTTACACAGTTTTTTACATCGTTATTATACTCTTTGGTGACTGCCAAAATTCACCATAGAATTACCCCCCACCCTATATGTAACACGATGTAACTTTATTATAAATTGATATTATCAGTATAACTTTTGTACAATTTAAAAGAAGAAGGGCAAAATAAACCAGTAATAATTTTTTTTCATAAAACGAAAATAAAGAAATTGCGAGACGAAAATCGTGTTTACATAATTGGCGCTTTAAAATAAAGTTCCCATGTAGTAGACATTCCGAACGTGAAAACATACCCGTATTTAATAAATCTAGCAAAAATCAACTAATGGTCAGATTTTCGTGAAATTTTCGATACTTATCTATTTTAGAATGAAATTACATATAAAATGCAGTTTTCGTAAAGTATACGAGGGGAAATATTTTTTTAGTGCGTGTCCCTCTCCCCCATTTTATTTTTTTCGAAATTCGAACAAAATATATTTAAATCTATTGAAATTTCTATTTATTATCAAACATAAGAGTTCAAATAAGTAAAAAAAAAATTTTTTTTAAATTAAATACACATATTGAACAAAAATTTACCTTGAAGTTGCAATTAAAAAATTTATATAAACTTAATATTATTATGTTTTTTTAATAGCGTTTTTTTTTTTTCGAATTAATATATACTATAATCAGTTGAATTGCCAAGAAAAAGAAACTTCGTAAATATTAAATTTTAAAAGATTAAAACGATTAAAATTCCATTACTTCAAAATGTTCCGTTACAACATAGATTTTTAATTAATTGTGTTTAAATTTTTTTAATAATAAGTTATAATATAAACATGACTCTTGTCAGCTATTTTATCGCCAACTTAAAACCAATTTGAAAATATTATTGCACAAATATTAAGCATTTTGTAGCCCCCCTCTCATATTTTGTTTGTCTCTGTTTACCGAACAAAATATGGAACCACGTGGGTAACCAAATGAACATTAAGTAAAGCCGTATTTCATATTTAATATACAAATGTTTATAATATTATTAATCATTAAACTGTGTAAATCTTAAAACCTAACAAAATTATAACAAAGGTTAATTATTAGTTGCAGTGTGAAGAAGATAAACAAAGGTTTTAAAAAGTATTAAGTCGCTTCTGCTTTTCCATAGTTCGTATAGTTAACACAAATCTGACGTCACGGAAACATGCGGTCCATTTTTCACAATCGTTTGGCTGACCCTAATACTCTTCAAGATCTTTTCATCAGCATTGGTTGTGTAATATATGTAGAAAGGCAGACAAAGCAGAGCTGTGCCGTATGGCCCTCCTCACAGATCACTGGATCTGTTTTGTAGTTGCATCTGTTCTAAAACGGCAGAAACTGGAACGTCGGTACTTCTGAATCGGGGAAAGACTTCAGGGGGGAGTGATTTCCATGTTTTGTTCATAGCTGTAGTCTATTTTTTTTTTTTTTTTTTTTTCTTCTTAGATATTGCCCAGACGGGCATGACTGAGAAAGTTTCTTTTTAACGGCAATCGTTGGTTCAGGGGTCAACACCCGTCATGGTGACGGTGTTCATCATGCTTTGTGATCTCTGCTCAGCTGACAACTCCTCGCGTCACATGTGCGGTGGCAATGCCAGAGATGGAGTGTAAGTTTTTCACGTAGATAGGCTTCAGACAACTTGTGTTAAAGCAACGTGTGTTGTTCAATAACTGGATCTGATTTATTGAAATAAGTTGATCTAATCCAACCAGGAAACGCGTACTCTACAGAGAAATGGCAGAGAACCAAGGTATTATATTTGTTCCAGACTGGAGAATAGAACGGCGCTTTTCCATAATTCGTCACTGGTCTAAGGGAGATAACTCCATTTGATTAATATCCATTCATTTTATTTTTTATTTTTTTTTCATACGAGAATTCGAGACGCTAAAACCCACGCAAGACCTTTAACATAACAAAAACATTAATAACAAAAAAAAAAAGCTGATGTTTGGATTTGACGATGAATTCCCTGAAAAGCTCATTTCTGATTAATTACAAAAATGTCCTGGAAAAGTCATCTCTAATTAATTTTTTAAAAATGCCTTAGAAAAATCACTTCTGATTAATTGTAAGTGGCGAATTATCCAAAAACATCCGTTCAGCTATCTTATTCAACTTGTTTTGTTTTGTTTTTGTTTTTTTGTTTGATTTTTACATAGACATCACCACTTATCAAGTTCAAGAGGCCACTCGAGGATAAGGGTTAAAAAGTGTACAGTAGACAATTGGATAATATAGTAATCGTTAGTAATGGAAATTCGGTAAATTTGTTAACTTATATGGAACGGCTCATCAAAAACTTGTTTACGTTAGACTTGAAGACAACTACATTGTAGTCAGCTGGAAAGCAGGAAAACGGAAGACAATTCCATAGGCGTGCAGTTCTAATAAAGAAGCTTTGCTCATGGAATCTACGTTTAGTTTCGGGCACAGATAAAGAGTGGAGGAAATTAGTGATAGTGTTTTCTGCTAGATGGGTGTTTCTTGTGAAAGTTTGGCGAGAGGACCATAGATTGGAGCTCAGCCGAGCACTTGCTATGAAAATAACGATAAAGCAGAGACAAACTCGCAACATCTCTTCTATGAGAAAGGGGTTGCAAGGAAGAGAAAAGGACATCCCCTACAAGACTACGAATTCTATTTTGAACTCTATCAAGGCAGGATAAGTGCTTTCTAGCAGGTCCTGCCCAAATATGACAACAGTACTCCATCCTTGGACGTACCTGGCTCTTATATAGATAGAGAATTGCATCAGCAGTGAGATATCTACTGGATCAATAGAAAGATCCCACCATTTTTCCAGCGGCCTTGGCAACAAATTTGATGTACGTGTTCCATTTAAGATCAGGAGTAAAGTTCAAGCCCAGAAGCTTGTCAAAACATGAGACTTCCCCAATTGATGCCAAATGGGGATCAGAGCGTTGCTGATGTAAAGATAGGAACTTGGTTTTAGATGCATTAAAAGTAACAAGCCACCTCTTTCCCCATTGTACCACTTGCTCAAGTGCTTATGCCAACGTCTGCAGCAAATAAAATGACTCTTCAATTTGGGTTTAGAAGAATATATTCGGGAAGTGGGTGTGTCTTCTCAACTTTACTCAACTCCGGCTGTCACTGTAAAATTCGCGTAGCTCACCACCTTATATACTCAGGTAGGGTCACTTTTCAGTATGACGATTATGCGTTATGTTTAGTCGTTGGCTGCCTTAGGTCAACCGCCAGGAAATGGCCAGCAACGGTAATCATTTTAGCCTCGGTTTTGTTTTCACAAAAAATATCTCACAAACAAGCATTTTGGAGGGGAGATCAGTTTCGCATATGAATTGAACGTAAAATGAGATATTTTTTTATGCATATTATCAGATTTTTTTTTAATTGATCAATAGTGTGTGTGTGTGTGTGTGTGTGTGTGTGTGTGTGTGTGTGTGTGTGTGTGTGTGTGTGTGTGTGTGTGTGTGTGTGTGTGTGTGTGTGTGTGTGTGTGTGTGTGTGTGTGTGTGCGTGTGTGTGTGTGCGCGCGCGTTGGTGGGAAGAATTAAATCCTACTATTAACCCTAAGTTTGGGTTCAACAGCCCCACTCCTCGAAAACTCTCTTTTAACCTTAATTAGAGCCAACCAAGTTCGTTGAAATTGTTTTTCTTTTTTTTTTCTTTTTTTTTTTTAATTTCTGTTTTTTGAAAAAGTTTGTTAAAATACATATTATTAGCAAATCATTAGTATGGAATAATTCCTCTTATTAAACTTGATTATTTCAAATTAAAAAAAAAATCTTGTCCATAATTCCCCTTCTATTAAAAATCAAAAATAAAGAAAAATCTCCATGATGTATGTACCCTTAACATAACGAAAACATCATAATCCAAAAATCATATAAATTGATTGATTAGTTTTATATTTAAATAAGAAAATCAAATTTTATGAGTACCCGAGAAGTGAGTGTCTCCCTCGTTATTTTGAAAAAAAAAAAAAGAAAAGAAAAAACAAGCGAGATAACTTTAAAACAATGCACGCTTACTAGATTTATGTTGTAATGCATACGAATTCCCATTAATCACTTGTCAATGATTTTTTTTATTTAAAAATAAAACTACTTGCTTAATTTACGTGATTTTGGGGATATGCTATTTTCGTTATGTTACGTGTATGTACATCATACAGATATTTCGGGGGGGTTGTTTTTGTTTTTTTTAATATAGGGGGAATTCTGAACAAAAAAACTATTCCATTTTGAAAAAAAAAAAAACTTTTTAAAATTTGCAGTTATTTTGTAACATCTCACAGCCATTCATTACTTCATGCTGACAAAATAAGGGAGATGGTTATAGTCAACTAACATACTTCCTAATTTTCTGCAGAGCGCAAACGGAACCGGTGACAAGGCAAATCAATTTCTTCGCTCTTATTACGTATTGAATACGATTTTTTATGAGGATTGAAATTCTATTACTTTGATTTCATTTGTTGATTTTGATTTCAATAATTTTATTTGTTATTTCTATTTCAATAATTTTATTTCTTATTTTGATTTCAATAATTTTATTTGTTATTTTGATTTCAATAATTTTATTTGTTATTTTGATTTCAATAATTTTATTTGTTATTTTGATTTCGATAATTTCATTTGTTATTTTGATTTCAATAATTTTATTCATATGCTTTCATAAGCATATATTTATTATATAAATTCAAATAAAAATCTTTTATTTTTAAAATTAAAAAGATATATTTTTTATAATCTCAGAAACATGTATTTCTTATAAAATTTTAAATAAAATAAAAACAACGTTTAATTTTGTTATTAAACGTACAAATAAAGACTAATTCTGGTATTTTTATCTGTATAATCTTGTTAATTTTTATTGTATAATTTGGAAAGACAGGGGTCGAATTATTCAATATTTTTTCACGCATTCGTAAGGTCAGTTTCTGACATACCTATTGTTGCGGGAAGGTACGAGGCGTGCAAGGGAAATAACTCTCGTTGACTACAAAATATTTTTTAATTTATTTCATTTTATTTTTTCCTATAAATGAATTTGAAACGTCTCAACCAACGCAATTTAGATGAACCATGTTTTATATTTAAATGTTGAAAATGTGGCGATAGCTGCAGAGGGATTTTAATTTTTATTAAAAACAAAAAAAAAGTGCGACATATTTTTAATGTAACAAAGTTTATTACATTGATTGAAAAAATATTAAGAATTTTAACATTACCTTAATATTCTTTTTTAATTAATTTTTTAACCCTACTCTACATGACTATCCTATCGGTTTCCAAACACATTGCGCATTTTCTCTTTCTGTGTTATTATAAGCGTTTGTTTAAAAGAAATATAGTGGTAATAGTCAGCTAGCGTCTTCCTTAATTTTCTGCGTGGCGCCACCGGAATTGGCGAAAAGGCTAAACAGTACCTTCGCTTTTTTTTTTATTATTCAGTGTTTGTATGCGATTTTTTGAAAAAAAGATAAAAAGAAAAAAAAACATTATTGAAAAGTATGCAATAAAAAAATAACAAAATCATAACGATTAAAATAATACAATTAGTTTTTATTTGCATTCAATAATATCTTTCTTTATATTTTAGTTCAATAAATAGCTTCAAAATGCAAATAGTGAATAACAAAACAAAACAAAAATAGCGAAGGTATTGTTTGACCTTTTCACCAGTTCCGGTAGTGCCATGCAAAAAAAAAAAAAATAAAAAAAATAATAATTGGGGCTATTACTAATGTTGTTTACTTTTCTTTAGATATATTTTTGCTAAAAAAAAATCTATTGGTTATATTTCGGTTTTGGTTTTTAATTTTCACTCGTAAAATAAAAAAAAACGTTTCATAATTATTAAATAAACCTTTGATTGACAAATAAGTTTCCGTTGTCAGCATTAAACAATTTGAGTAATATTGAGAACTACATTTTTGGGCAATATTTTTGAAACAGCATCCTTTCGGAACTGGATTTGTCTCACATTAGAAGCTGGCTTCGTGTCCAACTCTATCCTCACAGGTGGGTAAATAAAGACGTGCATTGCCCACCCCCAACCCACCCCCACGAGAAATACGCCGAAGGGGTAAGTAAGTATGAACAAAACTATTTTTAGAATTTAGTGTAAGGGAGATAACTCGTAACATGATTACCTCCCTTGTTTACAGATTGATGAGATGGCGGTGGGCCCCAGTCCCCACCGCCATCTCATCAATCTGTAAACGCCGGTGAGCTGATCACTACTGGACAAGTAGTAACTGCTGACGACAATATGCAAATTAGATAAGTAGTAAGAAGTGTGGGATAGGAAGGAGATGGATATATTACATGCAAAATTGCTCATAATTTGGACGCCGCCAGTTTAATCTTTGTACACGAGTTTACACTCGTGTACAAAGATTAAACTGGCAGCGTCCAAATTAATGAACGCTCAGATAAAAATGTTAAAAGCAGATAATGTTAAAAAAAAAAAAAGATAAATGTAATTACGGTATTATTATTATTATTATTATTATTATTATTATTATTATTATTATTATTATTATTATTATTATTTCTCTTGAACGACTTTGGATCTTATATGCTTTGATTAAGGGTACATATTATAAATGTTGGCGTCTGGCGTTATCCGACATTGAATGAGAAGCTTTGTATCATTTTGCACCCAGATCATAACATCTTTTTTTTATTATTATTCTTACTTTTTTCTTTTTTATCTTTTTTTCTCATTTTATAATTTTTAATTGGGAGGAGAACAGACGCAAGGATGTGTCTAGCGTTCAGTGTTAAATATACAGGCCAGATATTCGGAAAAGGTCATTTAACAGAAATGAATGTCCTTGGCATGAAAACGAACCTGTCCAAAAGGAAAACAATAAAATATGATTGCTTGTCAAAAATAAAATAATCGTTTGTTGACGCCTAGCACCTGGCCAAAAAGAAAGAAAAAATATATAATGAATTGTCAAAAATAAAATAATCGTTTATTGACGCCTAGCACCTGGCCAAAAAGAAAGAAAAAAACAAATATAGTGAATTGTCAAAAATAAAATAATTGTTGACTGAAATCACTAGCAAAAAGTTAGCAACAGAAGGAAATACCCGGTCACTGAGTAGGGATTACTTTTTCGATAGCTTCGGCGCATTTGACAGAGATATACTTAATTCTGTTTGTTTTCGCGTCTCTTCCGTTCTATAAATCAATCAGGAGAAATCAAAATACTGCTATCTGGAGCAGCTGATCGACTAATACATGCGGCAAACATCACTAGCGTATTTTGGGTCGCAGATAACATGACAAAAAAAAATAGAAACATCTTATCTTTGTTAAATGATTGACATCGGTATATAGAAATAAGATAGAAAAATGCAAAATGAATGGCCAATTCACAAAAGGTATAAACATTCTGACCCCTCCTTTCATTTAAAAAATCACAAAAATTCAGGAAATCAACCCATTTTAATGACTTTTTAGTGTTTATTTATTAACAATCACAGAATATGAATAACACATTATTATCTTTAATCTTAGCGAAAATATATTATTTTATGTAATCACAAATACCTTTACTAAAGCTATGGTTTTAAGTAATTAAAAACGCATATATTTATTTTTGTTTGTTTTTCTTTGTGAAAATAAAACATCGTAGATGTTAACAATATTTTTTTTCAGGAATATTATTTTTTAAAAGCCCTAAAATTCGTTTTAATGAGATCAATATGATTCGAAAAAAATACTTTTTTTAGAACTAACGATATTATCATTGAATTAAGCATTGTTTCTTCAATATTTTTAAAAATTGCAAAAATATTTAACGTGATTATAATAATTAAAATTTTCGTGAAAATTTCAAATGTAATATAATATTTCCCGCGTACGTATGAAAGTGTAAACATCAGCGTAAGGATTTTGTTATGCTCTTGAAAATAAAATAATTGAAAATATTGAAGTCTTCGATCATTAAGAAAGAAGATTTAATGGGATAATTTCTACCAACTATTCATTAGTAAATAACCATTTTCTTTGGAATTTAAATTCTATTTAATCATTGATAAATATTTTTTTTAATCATTTTAATAAATAATAAAATTTTAGAATAAATCGAGTAGTGTTATTGCTAAAATTGAATTTTAACAACATTTTACAACAGCTTTATCTAAAATTTTAAGGGGAAAAATTGGTAAACAAACGTCATTAATAATTTTAGAGTGCTACTGCATAAAAAAAAAGCTATACAAAGTCAAATGTGAAAATTTTTAAGAGAAATTGAGAAATTCTTACATGTGCACATTCAAAAATATTCTCGTTAAATAAGCAGTTCGTTTGTTTTGACAACAAAATTAAATCAATTCAAGGAAATGATTAAAATTCGTGTGATCCGTACTTTTGTGAAAATCAATAGTCATTTGTGTTTACATTTGAGTGAAGATGTTTTTGTTTGTTTTTTGCTTCTTTTTGTTTTGTTTTGTTTTGTTTTGTTTGTTTTGTTTTTTTTTGTTTGTTTTTGTTTGTTTTTTTTTTTTTTTGATAATTATTCAATTTTTACTTAAAAAAATATATACATTTACTACTATTTGGGATCTTAAGGTTAAAATCTACTAATTATCGTTGAAATAGTTTCAGAAAACTGATGATTAATTTTCAAAAGATTTGATGTATTCGAATGAATTTTTTTTTTTTCAACATTTCTTGCTGTATTTTTTGTAACATATAAATATTTTTTTCGTTTTAGAAATTAACTTTGTTTTTTTTTTTTTTCAAACACAACCAAAATTTAAACGTAAACTTGAAAATAATTATGATACGCCTCTTTTAAGAAGCACGGGGGTTGTTCGGTTAAGAAGGACTGGGTGGGGCGTCATTTTTGACCGTACTTATTAAAAACAGATTGTTCAAAAAGTGTGAAAAAAAATGGAAGTTCGGCAAAAGAGTTTCCTATGCAAAAGTGGTCTTACCAGACAACGTATCCATCACGCTACAAGTGAGAATAAACTAGCGATAAAGAAAATAGAGTGTACTACTAAAAATTCAGTCAGATTTAAAATTCGAATGATTTTCTGTTGCTTTTTTTTTTTACATTTGTCACGGTTAATTTTTTTAACATATAATTTTTTCTCTTTTAGAAATTAACTTTGGTATTTTATATTTCAAACATAATCAAAATTTAATCGTAAACTAAAAATAAGAATTATGTTAAGTCTCTTTTAAGAAACATTTTACCTAAAATAAGACAAAGTCCATTTCGAATATTCAAAACAATTTTATTGAGTCATCTTTATTGTGATATGATAAAAAGTGAGTGAAAAATCAGAATGTAACCCTTATCCTCGAGTGGCCTGCGAGCTTTGATAAGTGGTGATTGCTGTGTAAAAAAAAAATTTGTTTTTTAAAGTCATGGAACGAAGGAAAAAAGGTTTAAAAATCCATGGGTAGAATAAATATCGTGTTTGTAAGGACAGAAAAAGAGTTCATTTATGAGAATGTGTGTACGTATACAGGTGTTGATTGTCTATATGAAGGTATGTGTGCGTTACACGTCCGTGCGGCCGTAGCCATGTTGGATCTTTGGTTTACTTGCCGACGTCAGTGCTCGTGGGTTCGTCAGGTAGGTTGCAGGCCAAGAGAAATATTTTGAAGTTGGACCCAGCAAGTTGGATGCGTTGTTGCAGTGCCGTTTCTTGGTCAAGAAAGAAAGAAGTTTTGGGAGATGGTCTGAGCAACGTGGATAAATTTTTGCAGTGCTTTTCTCTTGGTCAAGAAAGAGAAAAGTCTGGAGTTTGTCCCAACAACGTGGATGAGTTGTTGCAGTACCGTCTCTTAAAAGAGAGGGACTTTCATGGGCACTCCCTTTTATCAAGTCCTGTAAGTACTAAACTCGTCTGAGGGGTAACCTCGGATTGTGCAAATAAGAAAGAAGTTAAATGCTTCCAACGATAAGAAATATCGTTACTCGCGTCGTTTCTACTGCTAACTGTTATCGCTTGCTACAGGTCCTACTATGGTTATAAACTTTTTTTATTGGACTTTTTTACTTATTACTTAATAACTTTCAGACATGCTTTTTAAAAAATGTCAAGAATAGAAAAAAAAGCTGTTTTCACATGGGAGATAGGATGACAAATAAATTACAAAAAGATAATTGACGAAAGAAAAGAAAATGAAACGTGAAAAGAGAAAACCTATGATCTCTTGTGACCTTTACCTCCCTTTTTTAATATTTTTATTTATTTTATTATTAACGCTATTTTTATTAAATTATTTACTTTTTTCTGTTTTAATTTTTATTCGTTTATTATTATTATTATTAGTAGTAGTAGTAGTAGTAGTAGTAGTAGTAGTAGTAATAATAAAATAATAATAATAATAAAATAATAATAATAAAATAATAATAATAATAATAAAATAATAATAATAATAAAATAATAATAATAATAAAATAATAATAATAATAATAATAATAATAATAATAATAATAATAATAATAATTTAAAATAGAAAAAATTAAGTGGGAAAGACAGTACACTGAGAATTATGCAAAAAAAAACTGCATCTAGGACACCCAGACAAATGGTACAAGCACAAACCGGCAGCACTACTTGAAAATGAACGCCACAAAATTCTGTGGGGCATGGAACGGATAAACCCATCTAAGCAAGAAGACCGGGTATCATGCTAGTTAACAAGAAGGAAAAATCCTGCTTGATTGTAGCTTTTGTCGTTCCAGAGACCACAGAGTGAAGATCAAAGAAAGGAGGCGAAGAAGGGGAGCAAATGCATGTAACTGACCAGAGAGCTCAAAGGGATCTGGAAGATGAAGAAAGTAAAGATAACACTACTAATGCTAATGCTAAAAACAATACGGAAAAAACTTTGAAAAAAGAACGGGAGAGATTGGAATGAGAGGGATGGCTGAAAAGGTACAACGGATAACAATAACGAAAACGGCTGAAATATTAACAACCCCCCCCCGAATGCGGAGACTAACACATATGAGCTACAGGCACAAACGGGATATACAGAAACTGCTACACATATGTAAAACACAAAAGAACGTCACGTGGAATCATAAAAACTGAAACTATAATTGTAAGTTAACTCCCCTGCACCCGTACCTTTTGCCCCCGTACTTTCGCATGTGTGTGTGTGTGTGGAGGAGGAGGGTTACCATAAACTGACACCACACTAAATAAGTAAGGAGGGTCAAGGAGGATAGAAAGACCAAAGAGAGAAAGCACTAGCCAGACCTCTGCCGGATGAGTGCAAAGAGGATTTGGGACCCCGGGAAGACTTATTGCCACCCAAATTCCAGTAAAGACCAATTATCGCTGCCAACGAGAAACTAATGGTAAGCGGCTGTTGCGATAACGCAGATTCATCTACAAAGGTTATCGAAAAAGGTGGAAAGTACTGAAAATCTGGGGAGTTGTTACTCAGACCCCTGATAACACCACAAGTTGCTCTCAAAAAGAAATCTTTGACGATGTCCTGTGCGACTATTCCTAGTGGATGGACACAAATAATTTGAAATCCGAAAACAATATCTTTTAAAAGTAAATAAATATTTCTTTTAAATAAAAATTTTTTAGAACATATCGTTTTTGGTTTTCTTAAATTTCAAATTTTATTATTAATTTCGTTGCGATTATCTATAGATAAATGAACTGTAGCAGTCACAGAGAACTACTTTCTCTGGTGAATCAATGCCCCCCCCCCACTGAGTTCTTCGACCACAAGCTAACCTATCAGCTAACAGGGCGCATTGGTACATCTGCTCCCTAAAAAGTCTTGAGGGAACATCAGTCAGTCAGAACCGGACCTTCAGCCTAGCAACACCTATCCTCTCTCATTCCCTGTCCACCGGACATCTCGCTATGGCATTGACGGCCTCCACTTGGAGACAACTGCTATTATCTGGGGACGACACAGTACTGCCTGACCGACGACGACCTGAAAAGAACTTTCTTTTCCTTCTTCCTTTTTTGCAGTCCAACCAGCCAGTTCCTGCTACAAATAAAATATTCTTCGTTGTTATTTTTAAAAAATAAGTTTGTTATTTCTTTTATGCCTTGTTCTTTTAATATATTCAATTAGGAAGGTGAAACAATTACCTCTCCTAAAGAACTTAGCTACAACAACCATCAACAGCTTCCCTCCATTCGCTATCTGTGCCTAAATCTAAATGCAAATTCCATGAACAAAGCTTCTTTGCCAGAACTGCCCACCTATAGAACTCTGCTCCGCTGGCCTGCTTTCCAGCTAACTACAATATAGTCGTCTTCGTGTCCAATGTAAAGCTGTTAAGCTGCCCCCACCTAAATAATCCATTTCAACCCAATTTCCACAATTAACTATTAATATGCTGTTGTCTCGCAGACTACCGTATATCCATTACCTCTTATCTTTGAATGGCTTTCGGGCCTTGATAAATGGTGACTCCCTTGTAAAAAAGAGGATATTTCACACAAAAATGATAACTTATTTCTAATAACATTGTCGCGTGAGCCGTATGCTTGCACTTAAAGAGACTTAAAAACAGTTCATTTTAACATCTCAACGGACTATTACCCAGAGAGTTTTTTTATATCTCTAAGAGAAAAAAAAATGATTAACAAAAATAAATCGCATGAAAAAAGACTCAAGACAGAGTCAAAAACTTGTTTCATATTTTTAAAGGTAAATAAATATTTATTTTAAATAAAGAAAAGCACATATCGTTTTGGGCTTTCTTAAATTTCAAATTTTTAATATTTATTTCATTCCAAAAAATCACGTCAATCAATGGAAGTACTTTTACTTTTAAAAAGAATATAAGTTTAAAGCGAAGTCGGGTTTTTTCCAATATCCCCATATCAAGAATAGTTTTCTAAAATCTCGTAAGTTTGAAGTATTTAGAATTCTATGAGACAAACACCATATTTTACGCTAAACATAAAGGCGAAACTTATTTCCCTCTAGATTCTAAAATAACTGCTTTGTCGTGTTTTTGTTTTTTTGCTTGTTTGTTTGTTTGTTTGTTTGTTAATATATTTATTTGTTTTGTTTTGTTTTGTTTCTTTCCGCCAAGTTTTTCATGGTTATTGCACCTAATTTCTTGACAACAAAAAAAGTAAAATTTTCTGAGGTAGTTATCAGAGACTGTTAATTTACAATAATATCAAGAAAAATATTTTTAAAATATTTAATAATCTGTCAACATAGGTGAAATAAAAGATTGACGGCAACATCTTGATCTTGGCCTTTCC
The DNA here is from genome assembly GCF_053919585.1 of Euprymna scolopes. Taxonomy (NCBI): domain Eukaryota; kingdom Metazoa; phylum Mollusca; class Cephalopoda; order Sepiida; family Sepiolidae; genus Euprymna; species Euprymna scolopes. The sequence continues at coordinate 106,908,744 of NC_136483.1, read as the reverse complement.
GGTCAAGATCAAAGTGTAGTATCTGTTCTTCAGATACTGCAAGCTATGACTAGCAAAGACCAGATGTGGGGGCAACCCCACATGCCTGACCTTTAACCAGCTCCCATTTCCCACCTCTCGGGAGCTGGTCCCCTTTTTCCCTTCCCCCTCCCTTCACTCCTCACATTAAAAATCGGCCTTGTGCCTAATTTGCTCGGTGGGGGAGCAAATAAATACCATCTGTTCTTCAGATGCTGCACTTCAATTTCTTGTTCTCTGTCAGTGGAGGAGAAATCCTTCACGACTGAGACAATTTCTTTTTTTTTTTTTTTTTTTTTTTTTTTTTTTTCTCCACATTAAAAACGACCCTGGTGCCTAACTCTGTCCCGTGCGGAGACATTGTAAATAGGAACTATTAATCTCTGTTCCGAGTGCTAAGGGAGGTCACTCTAAGTTTTGGCGATCAAGGGAAACAACTCTGTTCTGGTTGCCAACGGTGATAACGATACATTATTTGTTTTTCTTTTCCGACCACTTTTTCGTTGGAAGCATATGTCTCCTTTTTCATGTCGAAGAAGCTTCCAGTAAAAAACAAACCAATATGACTACCGTCAGTTTGGATACAGTACGAGATGGGACCCGGGTGAAGGAGGACAAAAACTACTACAGGGGTCCAGGCGAAACGGAACCCAGTGGCAAATCCGATGTTAAAACAGCCAAGAGAAGAATACGAATGGATCCCTCTCGCGCTCTGGAACCTTCTCAAAAGAAGCTTGCCTCAATTGAAACACAAAGGATAATGAACGTTTTTGAGAGTACTATTAATCGGGCGAAACTAGTATGTATGATCCCGTATATCATCGAGAATCTTGAGCAGTTTGAACCGTTTTTTGAATCGGGAATCTTATCACTTTTTAAACAGCATAAGACGATACAGGATTCATACCTCGAAATCAAGGTAAAAATGATTGAACGACATAAGGAGAGACAGCGTAAATTAATGAAAGAAAGACAAGCGGAGAGTCTCCAGGGTGACGAATGCGTTTCAAATGACGAAGATATTTCGATTGGTGAGAGAGAGCTGACGCAGTCGCCCGTTGGATCGAACGGCGAGAGCAACAAGGAAGACACTTTGCCTTCTTACAGGCCCAATAATGACAACAACTTGCCTCGTTCGGAGACGGGGGAAAACGGAAAGGGCGACAGCAGTCCAGTCAATGAGGAACAGAAAGATGATGAAGATGGCGAACGAGAAGATGACCCCGCTTCTGAGGAAGAGTTGGAAGATGAAGAGGATGAAGAATACAAAGCGATGACTGAAATGATGATGAAGAACCTGTCGGTTGTCGCTGAACAACTGAGTAATTCCTGCAAGAATATCATCCGCGCTTTTAACAAATGCCCTTCCGCAGTGACGGCCGTCCATAAGGAACTCGCTCACATGTCGCCAGCTGCGGCCAAGTTCATTGAAAACATGGAAGAAATGAAAGTGATCCTACGAAATCGTTTGCTGACAAATCCGATGGAAGAGAAGGACCAGGCGGAGTATCTGAAGGAAATGGTCCAAAAAACGCAGCAAAACGAAATTCAAATTAAGAAACTTGAAGCCGAACTAGCTGAAGCCATCGTCATCAAAGAAGAAGAGGTATGTGCTCACCTTTACTTTCCCCGCTTCCCAATCCCATAATCACGTTGACACACCGGTTCTCGTTAGATCACTGAAGTTAAACAACTGAGCCTGAGCCTGGTCAGTACCAGATGAGTGACCAATTTGGGAATACCAGGCGCTGTATGTAGGAGGACGTCGACACCTCCCTGCAAGAGCTGCAAAAAAACCTAACGTCGACATTTCCCCTAATTTGCATTTCCTATACATGCGACTGGTGACCGCTTGTAAATTTCATACTCCCATGAATCTTTCTCCGCAGTTTCATTTTGTTTCAAGAGGAAAAAGCTAGACCTATCGTCTGTTTTTACTATGGAGAAAAGCTAGCTTCCCAAAAAGAAGTACTTCGGATTGGGACAAAAATAAAAATTGTTACAGTAAAGAAAGATTATTTCCTCCGACCGAGGACAGAAGAGACAGTAATTCTAAAAAATTTGGACTGAATTGTTTTTTTTTTATTTGTTTGCTCTGTTTTTCTTTTTCTTTTTCTTTTTTTCTTTTTTGTTTGTTTGTTTGTTTGTTTGTTTGTTTGGTTGGTTGGTTGGTTGGTTGGTTGGTTGTTTTTTCTTACCTTAAGCCTAATCCACGCCTAAACTAATCTCATTTAGCTTGTAGGTTTAGTTCGGTAAAATTCGGTTTGGTTTTGTTTGGTTTGGTTAAAATTTTGTATAATCACAGAAGAAACCTTAACCCGATTCCGTCTTTTATTGGTTCGCCATTAGAATAGTAGTATTGGCTGCATTTGGAAAAACAGAATTATTCTCTAAGCTCCAGAACCCTATATTAGCATGAGTGTAATGATGGCCAAAATTATTGTTTATTGGGGTGAGGGGTTAATTACTTCCACAAAAAATAAGGTTAAGAACACGTAAATAACGTAATTTTAGTTGTAATATTAAGAGCTGAAAGAAAATGCGATCTGAAAATTATTTCTTTTAAATGTTTTTTTAATATGTTTAATTTTGTTAACTCTAAAAAAACGTGACTCGTTGGGTCACCCATTGAGTTTGGGTTAAATTGTTTGAATAGGGAAAAAGTGGGTTTGCAAAACTAATAAATATAAAATAAAAAGACAAAATACAAAATTAGATTTTCTCTCTCTCTCTCTCTCTCTCTCTCTCTCTCTCTCTCTCTCTCTCTTTCTCTCTCTCTCTCTCTCTCTCTCTCTCTTTCTCTTCTGTTCTTGGCCTTGGATCATTTGGAATGTCGATACCGTTTTTGTGTATTACTCAGAACCACACCCACAATGCATGCATATTAAAATAGAAATAAACGAAACATTGGGGAATATTAGGGTCACCAGTTAACAAGAGCTAACTTAACATGAACAAAATTTTGTAAATTAAAAACCAAGGAAAGCGTGATTAAATAACAACACATTTATATATCTATAGATATACAAATTATTACTTATAAGTTTACAAAAAGATTTTTTAAAGTCATTTTTAATCAGAAATATTCATTTGAGAAAAGTTTCTGCGAAATCGTGGTTTGGTAAGAAAATGTTAATTAAATATCAGACCCGAAGGGTTGAGATGTGTATGTTTATTAGGGACCTCCAATGCGCAACACGGATTTAGACCCCCCCCCATATGTAACACGATGTAACTGTAATTTAATTTAATATTATCATTATAACTTTTGTCCTAGTTAAAAGAAGAAGCTTTAAATAAAGTAGTAATATTTTTTAAACTTTTACAGCGTACGAAAATTATGAAAATGCGAAACCAAAATCGTGTTTACATTATCGACATCTTAAAACAATGTTTCTATGTAGGCGTAAACATACCTGTGTTTAAAAATCCTAGCAAAATTAACGACATTATCGACACCTTAAAACATTATCGACACCTTAAAACATTATCGACGCCTTAAAACAATGTTTCTACAAAGGCGTAAAATCAACCAATAGTCAGATTTACATTAAATTTTCGATACGTATTCAATTTTGAATTAACTTATATTTAAAAGTAGTTTTCGTTAGATATGCGAGGGGAAATATTTTTAAGTGTTCTGTTTCATGCTACGAAAACTAAATAAAATAAATTTAGGTCCATAAAAATTTCAGCATTCTATAAAGCTGAAGAGTTTGAATAATTATATATATATATATATAATTATTCAAACTCTTCAGCTTTATAGAATATATAATTATTTTTTGCTATAATAATTAAATAGCTACAGACACTAGTGTTTCATCCTTTCGGGAATCTCCAGTGCAGGGTGTCACAATTAACACCACCCGAACGATTCGAACCCCGCACCACGAGATATCTCTGGCTCGATTAGCAGAGACTGTATCCATTCGGCTACCATTAACAGCGTGAAATAGCGTTGAATTTAAACATTTTAATTTTAAATGTTCATTTACGTCAGTCAAAGAGTGATCTAATCGTTATACGATGATCTATGCATAAGAGCTAAATTGACCAACTTTAATTCAACTGAAAGTGCTCAACGATAAGAAATGAATTTCTTAAAGTGGCTGTCATAATTATTTTTTGCTATAATAATTAAATAATTAAATAAATAATTAAATAAAAAAAATTTTGCTATAATAATTAAATAATTAAATTTAAATTATATATATATATATATATATATATATATATATATATATATATATATATATATAGAGAGAGAGAGAGAGAGAGAGATGTATAAAATTTATTATTTATTTCATTAATATTGAAGTTTTAAATTAAAAAATGAACATAAAATCAATATTATTATGTTTAAAAAAAATCAACGTTTTCTTTAGTAATATACTAGCATGGGTACCCGGCGTTGCCCGGGTGTTTGGAGGTGTATGCTGAGCAAAAAAAGGGGGTAATTTTTAAAACTTTGACCCCTATTATGACCCCTGAAAATTTATTGTTTTGGCCTCAAATCAAGTTATTAAGTTAGATCCATGTCCACGGAAGCTATATCTAAAATTTCAAGTGTGTAGACCCAAAATTGTCGGAGAAGTTTGGTAGAGTTCTCAAAGCTCAAATTGTTGAACTTTGACCCCTTAATCGCCAAATTTCTGGCTAAAAACCGATCACATAGATTTTTCCAAATCTCAGAACCCTGTATATCAAATTTCGAGTCTGTAGACTAAAAATTGACAGAGTTATTTCGTAGGGAAATGTACACAGACACACACACACACACACTTTCACTTTTATAGATATATGGATTTAAAATTTGAGTCTGACAGAATGACAAAATTATATTGCAAACCGATATATTAAACAAACGAACTTCAAAGAGACAAATGAACACATAAGTAAAAAAGATTTGTATTAGAAAACGTTTATTATTCCACGTCTTTTTTTACAGACCTGACGACTGAGGTTCACTCTTAATAAAAATTGTTTTTTATAGTCTTAATTTTGACTTCCCTTTTCATAAAAAACTAAAAAAAAAATCAAGAAAGAAAAGAAATTTAATTTTATTTTTTCATTAATTTCTTTCTGTGCAAAGCAATTCTTTCAAACTTACTCTGTTTCCAAAATGTTTTTATTTTATTCCCCTCCCCCTTCATTCATTTTCCTCCGCATCCTGGCAAGTATTAAAAAACCATTTATAATATTTATTTATGGATTTATTTACTTATCATTTCTTTTGTATCGGTAAATGAATTCCATTTAAAAAAAAAAGTTGGAAAGTAAGTAAAAATTTACCCTTTTTACTTTTATACGATTTCTGATCACTTTGAAAAAGGTGTGTGTGTGTGTGTTTTAAAAATGTTTTTTAACTGCTATAATCTCATATATATATATATATATATATATATATATATATATATATATATATATATATATATATATATATATACAACGTGAGTATTCATATCGTGGGTTTGTATTACTGTACACATAGATTCGAAAAAAATAGTCAAAAACAAATATATAAATAAATGTAATCAAAGGCAAGATAAGTTACTTTTCTACCTAACTGGATATATTTTTTGTGTTTTTATTCAATGTAATATATTTATTCAGCTCTAAAAACATAGTGTTTACCGATGTGTTGGAAAATTCAAGATGGCGTCTCACACCCTCTTTAACACCGTAAGTTTGGGAAAAGGTGTTATAAATAAAAAACTATACAAAATACTATTAAAAACCCGCCGAATATATGTCAACCTATGTCACGGTAACATATATTGAGCGAGTTTTTAACAGTATTTTAACAGGGCACATCGTAAAAACTGACCCATTAATTTTCCTGAAGTAAAAACTATATAGTTTTTAAACTTTTAAAACTGTACATTATAAAAAGAAAACTGTTCGAGTGATTTTTTTTTTTTACATGGGTGTCACCACTTATCAAGGCCCAGAGGCCACTCAAGGATAAGGGTTAATAGGTATACATTAGTCATTGTGATTTTAGCATAGTAAACAGTGGGAATTTTGTAACTTGGATTACTTGAAAAAGAAAACTGTTCGAATGATTGAAAATGAAAACAAAATAACAATGTAAATATATTGATAAGAAAAAAACAAAAACAAACGAAGTTTCCGTTTCAGGAACCCGAGTTTAATTTTATGTCGTAATCATTCAACTCGTTAGCGGTTTTATTCAGCGATTAGGGATAACCATACGACATATCTAATTACCAAAGCGATTTTTTTTTTTTTTATTAAAACTAAACCTGTTTAGTTTTAATGAACCAATTTTTTTAAGCCAACACTTTAGTTATTTTGAGAGCGTGCAACTGCACCCGAAAGGTTGATTAGGAAACTCCAAATCCTTTTGTGACTCGAAAAAAAAGGGCTTTTTATCGGCTTAAATGATAAACTAATGTTAAATATTAGTATTTAATATAATGAGATATCAATCTACACAATTTGCCATCGATTCTGAAATAAAATGAAATCCTGACATTGTGATCATTTTTGCAGGTGTTATGTGCCAAATATTGAAATAAGAATGTTTAAATTCAATTATTGTAATTTAAGTCTTTAATTTTAAAGTCGATTTTATTTAAAAAATATCTTTTTAGAAATCAATCTCAAAAACAATCTGAACAATAAATCTCTTTTGTTATGGCTAAGTTTTTGTCAAGGGTAGAAATTATAATAGACAAGTATTCATCCATGATGACATTTTACCGATTTCCTGGTTTACAGGTATTCTTGCTAAATTTCTTCGAAAGAATTGACATAAACAATACTTCAACTAAATACGTATATTTCATGCAATAATGACTTTTGGTTCTTCTGACTTTTCCTAAACTAAACATAAAACATCGGTTAAGGTTAGTTTAACATTCTGTAAAAGTACCTTCCGTTTTTTTTTTTACTTCTGTAGGCACCGCCAAAAATGGCCGCAAAATCAAGTTGTTGTTGTTTTTTAAAACTAAATTACATTTATTAAAATCCATTATTTCTGAGTAACTTTTTTTTTTCCAGAAAGATAAAACCCTGAATTTTATCATATAGAAAACAGAATAATGTAAAACTTTTTCTACTATTTTTAATTCAATTTTAAATGTTAAATTTTCCCAAAAAGTTAACAATTGATATTTTTTGTCTTGCACAAAAAACGTACTTAAATATTAAAAAAAAATGGGTTTTTGAAATAATTTATTTATTCATTTATTGTCGAACTAAGATTTAGGATGATTTTCTAAGAGAATATGCAAAAATATTATAATATAAGTACCTGAATTTCAAATAATTCCACTTATTCATATAGGTAACCAGATATTTCGCGTCGCCGTAGAGTTCAGACCGACTCTGTTTACGTTTTCTTTTGATGAGACGAAAACTATGGAAGACCAAACAGGCCAAAAAAACTTATTTTTCAGTGACGAAAATTTCAATGTATTATTAAGCTGAGGCTGGCCAGTACCAGATGGGTGACCATTTGTATGAGTTTGGTTTTTAATGTGTATGTGTGTGGGGGCCAGGCTCCCCAAAATGGGGGGAGGGGGCAATTTAAAGCAGAATAAAAAAAAATTATTTCAGCGCGTTTGGTCCACCGTAGTCGAAAGGCGGCAAACGTTTTCAAACGAGATCGAAAAAAATGATGCTATTTTTAACACAAAGGGCACAATATTTATCGAATTTTTTTTTTTTTTTTTTGTATCGATTATTCAAAGCATGCTCTGTTTAATAATGGTCATGCATTATTCGGCTCGCTAAAAAAAAATTGTTAATTTATTTATCAAAAATTTTAAAATGGCTTTTTTCGTATAAATATTAAAAAAAAATTTTTTTTTGTTTTGCTTAACTTAAATTAATTATTTTACTTAACATATTCACCGAATTTCACACTTCAAAACTCAAAAGCGGGATAATTAAACACAATCGAAGTTCTGATATTCAGACGTCAAAATAAGGTATGCAAACAATTTCTTTTTTTTTTTTTAATCTATAATTCTGTCCCTTACAACAACACAATATATTTTGTTCAGTTTCAGATGATTATTTTAAGCATATTTGTTCCCACTTCAAAACAAGGGGGGGGGGTTGTAAGCAAAAAAAAATATATATATAAATATCGTTTATGAAAAAAAAGTACACTGTTATAAAGTTCATTCTTCTCCTAATAATCGCTGAAAATTTCGTATTGATCGGATAATTACCTGATTTTTGGTAGATTTTTAAAAAGACGGTCCGTCAAAAAGTACTGACCTGCCCCCCCCCCCCCAGTTTTGGCGGTGCCTATACTTCTGCAAAGAAGGTAAAAAAAAAACCGATAAAAACTGGATATATTTTTCGTGTTTTTATTCAATTTAACATGTTTATTCAGCTCGAAAAGCATACAGTGTTTACCGATGTATTGGAAAATTCAAGATGGCGTCTCACACCCTCTTTAACACCGTAAGTTTGGGAAAAGGTGTTATAAATAAAAAACTATACAAAATACTATTAAAAACCCGCCGAATATATGTCAACCTATGTCACGGTAACATATATTGAGCGAGTTTTTAACAGTATTTTAACAGGGCATATCGTAAAAACTGACCCATTAATTTTCCTGAAGTAAAAACTATATAGTTTTTAAACTTTTAAAACTATACATTATAAAAAGAAAACTGTTCGAGTGATTTTTTTTTTTTTTTACATGGGTGTCACCACTTATCAAGGCCCAGAGGCCACTCAAGGATAAGGGTTAATAGGTATACATTAGTCATTGTGATTTTAGCATAGTAAACAGTGGGAATTTTGTAACTTGGATTACTTGAAAAAGAAAACTGTTCGAATGATTGAAAATGAAAACAAAATAACAATGTAAATATATTGATAAGAAAAAAACAAAAACAAACGAAGTTTCCGTTTCAGGAACCCGAGTTTAATTTTATGTCGTAATCATTCAACTCGTTAGCGGTTTTATTCAGCGATTAGGGATAACCATACGACATATCTAATTACCAAACGATTTTTTTTTTTTTTATTGAAACTAAACCTGTTTGGTTTTAATGAACCAATTTTTTTAAAGCCAACACTTTAGTTATTTTGAGAGCGTGCAACTGCACCCGAAAGGTTGATTAGGAAACTCCAAATCCTTTTATGACTCGAAAAAAAGGGCTTTTTATCGGCTTAAATGATAAACTAATGTTAAATATTAGTATTTAATATAATGAGATATCAATCTACACAATTTGCCATCGATTCTGAAATAAAATGAAATCCTGACATTGTGATCATTTTTGCAGGTGTTATGTGCCAAATATTGAAATAAGAATGTTTAAATTCAATTATTGTAATTTAAGTCTTTAATTTTAAAGTCGATTTTATTTATAAAATATCTTTTTAGAAATCAATCTCAAAAACAATCTGAACAATAAATCTCTTTTGTTATGGCTAAGTTTTTGTCAAGGGTAGAAATTATAATAGACAAGTATTCATCCATGATGACATTTTACCGATTTCCTGGTTTACAGGTATTCTTGCTAAATTTCTTCGAAAGAATTGACATAAACAATACTTCAACTAAATACGTATATTTCATGCAATAATGACTTTTGGTTCTTCTGACTTTTCCTAAACTAAACATAAAACATCGGTTAAGGTTAGTTTAACATTCTGTAAAAGTACCTTCCGTTTTTTTTTTTTACTTCTGTAGGCACCGCCAAAAATGGCCGCAAAATCAAGTTGTTGTTGTTTTTTAAAACTAAATTACATTTATTAAAATCCATTATTTCTGAGTAACTTTTTTTTTTCCAGAAAGATAAAACCCTGAATTTTATCATATAGAAAACAGAATAATGTAAAACTTTTTCTACTATTTTTAATTCAATTTTAAATGTTAAATTTTCCCAAAAAGTTAACAATTGATATTTTTTGTCTTGCACAAAAAACGTACTTAAATATTAAAAAAAAATGGGTTTTTGAAATAATTTATTTATTCATTTATTGTCTAACTAAGATTTAGGATGATTTTCTAAGAGAATATGCAAAAATATTATAATATAAGTACCTGAATTTCAAATAATTCCACTTATTCATATAGGTAACCAGATATTTCGCGTCGCCGTAGAGTTCAGACCGACTCTGTTTACGTTTTCTTTTGATGAGACGAAAACTATGGAAGACCAAACAGGCCAAAAAAACTTATTTTTCAGTGACGAAAATTTCAATGTATTATTAAGCTGAGGCTGGCCAGTACCAGATGGGTGACCATTTGTATGAGTTTGGTTTTTAATGTGTATGTGTGTGGGGGCCAGGCTCCCCAAAATGGGGGGAGGGGGCAATTTAAAGCAGAATAAAAAAAAATTATTTCAGCGCGTTTGGTCCACCGTAGTCGAAAGGCGGCAAACGTTTTCAAACGAGATCGAAAAAAATGATGCTATTTTTAACACAAAGGGCACAATATTTATCGAATTTTTTTTTTTTTTTTGTATCGATTATTCAAAGCATGCTCTGTTTAATAATGGTCATGCATTATTCGGCTCGCTAAAAAAAAAATGTTAATTTATTTATCAAAAATTTTAAAATGGCTTTTTTCGTATAAATATTAAAAAAAATTTTTTTTTGTTTTGCTTAACTTAAATTAATTATTTTACTTAACATATTCACCGAATTTCACACTTCAAAACTCAAAAGCGGGATAATTAAACACAATCGAAGTTCTGATATTCAGACGTCAAAATAAGGTATGCAAACAATTTTTTTTTTTTTTAATCTATAATTCTGTCCCTTACAACAACACAATATATTTAATTCAGTTTCAGATGATTATTTTAAGCATATTTGTTCCCACTTCAAAACAAGGGGGGGTTTGTAAGCAAAAAAAATATATATATATAAATATCGTTTATGAAAAATAAGTACACTGTTATAAAGTTCATTCTTCTCCTAATAATCGCTGAAAATTTCGTATTGATCGGATAATTACCTGATTTTTGGTAGATTTTTAAAAAGACGGTCCGTCAAAAAGTACTGACCTGCCCCCCCCCCCAGTTTTGGCGGTGCCTATACTTCTGCAAAGAAGGTAAAAAAAAAACCGATAAAAACTGGATATATTTTTCGTGTTTTTATTCAATTTAACATGTTTATTCAGCTCGAAAAGCATACAGTGTTTACCGATGTATTGGAAAATTCAAGATGGCGTCTCACACCCTCTTTAACACCGTAAGTTTGGGAAAAGGTGTTATAAATAAAAAACTATACAAAATACTATTAAAAACCCGCCGAATATATGTCAACCTATGTCACGGTAACATATATTGAGCGAGTTTTTAACAGTATTTTAACAGGGCACATCGTAAAAACTGACCCATTAATTTTCCTGAAGTAAAAACTATATAGTTTTTAAACTTTTAAAACTATACATTATAAAAAGAAAACTGTTCGAGTGATTTTTTTTTTTACATGGGTGTCACCACTTATCAAGGCCCAGAGGCCACTCAAGGATAAGGGTTAATAGGTATACATTAGTCATTGTGATTTTAGCAAAGTAAACAGTGGGAATTTTGTAACTTGGATTACTTGAAAAAGAAAACTGTTCGAATGATTGAAAATGAAAACAAAATAACAATGTAAATATATTGATAAGAAAAAAACAAAAACAAACGAAGTTTCCGTTTCAGGAACCCGAGTTTAATTTTATGTCGTAATCATTCAACTCGTTAGCGGTTTTATTCAGCGATTAGGGATAACCATACGACATATCTAATTACCAAACGATTTTTTTTATTATTATTGAAACTAAACCTGTTTGGTTTTAATGAACCAATTTTTTTAAAGCCAACACTTTAGTTATTTTGAGAGCGTGCAACTGCACCCGAAAGGTTGATTAGGAAACTCCAAATCCTTTTATGACTCGAAAAAAAGGGCTTTTTATCGGCTTAAATGATAAACTAATGTTAAATATTAGTATTTAATATAATGAGATATCAATCTACACAATTTGCCATCGATTCTGAAATAAAATGAAATCCTGACATTGTGATCATTTTTGCAGGTGTTATGTGCCAAATATTGAAATAAGAATGTTTAAATTCAATTATTGTAATTTAAGTCTTTAATTTTAAAGTCGATTTTATTTATAAAATATCTTTTTAGAAATCAATCTCAAAAACAATCTGAACAATAAATCTCTTTTGTTATGGCTAAGTTTTTGTCAAGGGTAGAAATTATAATAGACAAGTATTCATCCATGATGATATTTTACCGATTTCCTGGTTTACAGGTATTCTTGCTAAATTTCTTCGAAAGAATTGACATAAACAATACTTCAACTAAATACGTATATTTCATGCAATAATGACTTTTGTTTCTTCTGACTTTTCCTAAACTAAACATAAAATATCGGTTAGGGTTAGTTTAACATTCTGTAAAAGTACCTTCCGTTTTTTTTTTGTTTTTTTTTGTACTTCTGCAGAGAAGGTAAAAAACCGATAAAAACTGGATATATTTTTCGTGTTTTTATTCAATTTAACATGTTTATTCAGCTCGAAAAGCATACAGTGTTTACCGATGTGTTGGAAAATTCAAGATGGCGTCTCACACATTCTTTAACACCGTAAGTTTGGGAAAAGGTGTTATAAATAAAAAACTATACAAAATACTATTAAAAACCCGCCGAATATATGTCAACCTATGTCACGGTAACATATATTGAGCGAGTTTTTAACAGTATTTTAACCGGTTTTTTATTTATTACACTTTTTTCCAAACTTACCGTGTTAAAGAGAGAATCGGCCGCCATCTTGAATTTTCCAATACATCGGTAAACACTGTATTCTTTTCTAGCTGAATAAACATGTTAAATTGAATAAAAACACGAAAAATATATCCAGTTTGGTAGAAAAGTAATTTATCTTGCTTTTGATTACATTTATTTGTTATATATTTGTTTTTTGGCAACTTATTCGAATCTATGTGTACAGTAATACAAACCCGAAATGAATTTAAGACCACGAGTGAAATGAGAAAATGAAGAAAATCACATTTACTGTGTGTTTACTGTTTATGTAAGTCAGCGATTGCCATAACAACGTGACGGTAGTGGACGTGTGTGTGTGCGTGTGTGCGTGTGTGCGCGTGTGCTTGCTAGTACTACTACTAAGTTTGTAGGAGCGTTTGATTTCGTGTAGTTTAGTTTCGTATAATAGTTTCGTATTTTTTTAATTTGTAAATAACAAGTTATTAAAAAATTAAACCCTTCCAAGATGGACAATAAATAAAGCCATAATATTTTATGGTAAAGGTAAGAGCGTAGAAACCATTGTTTTTTAGGAGATGTGATTATTGGATTAACCAATCAGAAATCGTCTGTGGCACACACATCTCTGTTTTTATAGATATATAGAAGATATAGATAGATAGATAGATAGAAGATAGAAGATAGATAGATATATAGATAGATATAGATAGATATAGATAGATAGATAGATAGATATAGATATAGATAGATAGATAGATAGATAGATAGATAGAAGATAGATAGATATAGATAGATAGATAGATAGATAGTATAATTAATTAAATTACGACGAAAAATAGAATTCTAAAAAATGATTAATTGTTAAAAGATTTAAATAGAATAAAATTTCAATATTCCACGATATGAACTTTTAAAAATAGATTTTTTGAGTAAGGGTTTCCATTTTTTTTTTTTTTAATATTTTCTAATAATATTTTAAAAATGACTATTTGAAATTTTATAATGGCAAATTCAACTACAACTTCAAATTATTTAAATATAATTCAATCCCAAATCTTAGTAATATTTTAGCATGTTTTGTGTGTGTGTGTGTGTGTGTGTGTGTGTGTGTGTGTGTGTGTGTGTGTGTGTGTGTGTGTGTGTGTGTGTGTGTGTGTGTGTGTGTGTGATTAATAGAGCTAGGACAACAGCATATTCTTTTCGTTATTTTGACTCGAGTATGTATCCGTTGATATCATATATGCTTTTATATAGAATGACATGGTTGTCGGTTGATCAACTGTGTCTAACTATGACGGATATATACTCGACAGTCAAAACAATGAAAAAAATATGGTGTTGTCATAGCCCTAGTGATTAAAACGTATGGGAAATATTCATCATCATTCCTCATTTTATCTAATCTAAAGAATACCTGATTTTTTTTTTTTTTTTGCTTGTTTTTTGCTTATTTTTTTGTTTTGTTTTTGTTTTTTTTGGAGTTTTTTTTTTCTTTTTTTTCTTAAACTAGTAAAAAATATGCGACCAGAGAAAGCATGTTTTTGCTAGATTGGGAAAATGATATTATGGTAAAAGACCATCTACACATTTATGCAAAAAGGAGGGTGTAATGACTAGGCGATTTCTTATATTTTTTATTAATATCCTACTCGATAAGTTTCAGTAATGTGTGTGTGTGTGTGTGTGTGTGTGTGTGTGTGTGTGTGTGTGTGTGTGTGTGTGTGTGTGTGTGTGTGTGTGTGTGTGTGTGTGTGTGAGAGAGAGAGAGAGAGAGAGAGAGAGAGAGAGAGAAAGCTATAAAATGATTCAAATAGTAGTGATTAGAAGGGAGACAACTTATGTTTTACTCATTTTTTTATTGTGTTTTTATTCTTTTTCTCTTTTCGAATGACAGACACGCCGCCAAAACGATGTAATCCGTAAGATTCAGGAGGAGATCCGATTGATTGATAAGCAGTCGGAAGACAACAACCGCCGGGTGAAGTCTGAGGCCGAGTCCAAAATCAACGCCGAGCTGAAAACAAGTGACAGCAAGTGCACCAAAATACAACAAGAATTATTCCACTACCGGAATACACTCATGAATCTCACGAACGACCATCAAAATCAAGAGTTGGAAATTTGCAGGGTAAGGATTTGGCGCTTTTGTCAACAGAAACTCAAATTTAGGGGAGATAACCAGCATAAACACAGCAAAAAAAAATATGCATATGTTTCAAGGATTTTAGAAGACAAACAAAATTATGTATGGAAGTTTAGATCCCGGATGATGCGGTGATTTAATAGAGATGAAATTTAGGGTTAGTTAAAAGTTAATATTTTTATACTATTGGTATATGACTATAATCATACAGGTTTCCATAAGATCGACAGTCACGCGACATTGAGTTTGAGCTAGCTACAGCCACTGTCAATAAATACTCTTTCTCCTTCTGTGTACCTAGAACTAAGCGGATTTTCCATGAGTAAAGTTTCTGTAACTGTACCTCCCAGTGGCTGCGGGTTGCAAATTAACTACAATCTAAAACTGTAGGATCACAAATATAACATCGTCTAGTCTCTGACTCCTCCAGATAAAAATGCTCAATATTTGAGATATAGCATCAGTATATGAAAGGAGTTTAAACTTTTGCAAATTATTATTTACAACATGTGTTGTTTGCATGCAAGGAATGTAAGATGGAGATAATAATTTTGTGGGAACATGATAAGAATTAGCAGCGAACCGGATGCTAACATATCCAGCATAAGAGACAAAATGAAAAATCGTCTTTTGCACATGGCTCCACGCATCGTTTCCGTTTGGAAAAAGAAAAATAAGATAACCACAAAAGAATTATCAACCACTGGCAGAGCTCCGCGCCTAAAATAAAGGCCTAAAATATCACAGTCAGTGAGAGGCATTTTAGGGAACGAAAAAAAAGAAAAAGGAGAAAAACATAGGAGGCAAAGATGCCGTGCTGCTAGCTGTTGATGAAAGAAGTCGCCGCTTCCAAGTTAAAAGCCAGGACACATATCACCGACAGTAGCACGACCGGCCACCCACTTTCCACCCCCATCGTCCGAAAAGATAAGTACGCTTACGAACATTCATTTTTTGTTAAATTATACAAGCCTACAAAAGTTCATTCCTTATCAATGCATACACACCTACAAACATCCTACGAACACTTTACCTCTTCTAATTAAAACTGTCATTAATAAATAAAACCGGTTCTCAACCTTCAATATTCGTCTGTCCTTAATTGCATGGAGTCAGATTCTACATACTTCAAACGTTGTCAATTAAATGTATTCTTTGTTGTGACCTCTATGGCCTCATTTCCTTCACCCCTTCTCCATCTGTAAACCAACCAAAAAAAACCTCTGGGCCATAATTTCTTTATTCCAAATATATAAAACTTTTGTAGATGGTTTCAATTATTTTATTTTTGACAATCTTCATTGGTCTGTTACATAACAATTTAATGACTTCAACCAACGATTATTTTATATTAAACAGTTAATCATGATCCGTTCCTTTTTTTTTTGTCTTCTTTTTGCTAAGAGCATATTCATGTCAACCTACTTCTGTCAAATGTAATTTTTCAGTCAATCTAATCTAAAATTAAAAAAAAGAAGATTTTCTGGATCATTGAATTACTTAATTTATTTGTTGCAGACTATTATCCTCATTTTTTTAGTTGCTGTTTCACGACGTTTCGACCAACTATTCTTCTGGCCTTTGTCAGGTGGTAACCACAACAGGATAGGAAGTCTGAATCTCCTAACTGTATTCTCAGCAATTACTGCCATCCATAGTTATTGTTGTCTTACCACGTTTTTGGCCAAGTAAGCCTCTGGTTGGCTTTGGGTAGGATTGAAACTTTTATCTTCAAACAATTCTCACCTAGAACCATAGAGATTTAACGTCTCTATCCATTGCACCATTTAAATAAATAAAATTAATAAACAATATTCATCTCAATAATGAATTTCCAATTAAATAACATAGATACCATTCAGTACGGTATGGAAGAGCAGATAATAAATAAACATGAATTTATTAGACCAAGTGGATATAGACATTGAATCTCTACGATTCCAGGTGAGAATTGGCTGAAGATAGTTGTTTCAATCCTACCCAAAGCCGGCCAGAGGCTTACTTGGCCAAAACGACAACAATGATTATTCAAGCCTAAAAGTTTTAGCAGCTAAAACATGTTTTAGAATAATAAAAAATATTTAGAATAAATATTTTTTATAATAATGTTAACTTAAAATTGTTATCATAACAATTTAGTTGAAAACTTGGAAATAATGACATGTAAAAACATCAGGTGATTATCTTAATGACATATACTAATGACGTCATTTATCTTAGTGATGTATATCGATGACGTCATTTAGAGAAGAAGATAGTCTTTTTGAGATACGTGGAAATTAGTTGGAGTTAGGTTGTCGGATAGAGGAGTTGGAGTTGAGGAACCAACCGGTCGTAATGGCTTGAAGCACCCGAGGAAGCGAGGGGTCCAACGCCTATTAAATGTAGGAATTATGGGCCAGCATGCAGCTTTCCAATGGGGAAACATCTGGAATGAAAAAATATTGCCGAAAATTAAAACTCGAGGCCCTATCGTTCTTGGGAAGAATTTTCATTGTAGCTTCCCGTCAAGACAAGACCATGGATGGACCAGATATGTTTCCCGATTGGCCAGATGTTGAAATCACAAATAAATGTTATTTGTCGTTTGGGTTGTGAAGGTATTTAGGTATTTTATTGTTCCATCATGGACTGTATTTAAATAAACAAACACATAGAACCCTACTACATTATTTCATTATTTAAATGGACATACACATACAATCCCACTACATTATTTAAATGGGCATACACATACAACACCATTACATTATTTAAATGGACATATACATACAACCCTACCACATTATTTAAATGGATATACACATGCAACCCTACTACATTATTTAAATGAACATACACATACAACCCCACTACATTATTTAAATGGGCATACACATACAACTCTACATTATTTAAATGGACATATGCATACAATCCCACTACATTATTTAAATGGACATACACATACAACCCTACATTATTTAAATGTACATACACATACAATCTCACTACATTATTTAAATGGGCACACACATACAACCCTACATTATTTAAATGGAGATACACATACAATCCCACTACATTATTTAAATGGACTTGCACATACAACTCTACATTATTTAAATGGACATACACATACAACCCAATTATATTATTTAAATGGACATACACATACAACACTACATTATTTAAATGGACATACACATACAACCCTACTACATTATTTAAATGGACATACACATACAACCGCATTACATTATTTAAATGGACATACACATACAACCTTACATTATTTAAATGGATATACACATACAATCTCACTGCATTATTTAAATGGGCATATACATACAACCCTACTACATTATTTAAATGGACATATACATACAACTCTACATTATTTAAATGGACATACACATACAACCCTACTACATTATTTAAATGGACATACACATACAACCCTACATTATTTAAAAGGACATATACATACAACACTACTACATTATTTAAAAGGACATATACATACAACCCTACTACATTATTTAAATGGACATACACATAAAACCCTACATTATTTAAAAGGACATATACATACAACCCTACTAAATTATTTAAATGGACATATACATACAACCCTACTACATTATTTAAATGGACATATACATACAACCCTACTACATTATTTAAATGGACATACACATAGAACCCTACTACATTATTTAAATGGACATATACATACACCCCTACTACATTATTTAAATGGAGATACACATACAACCCTACATTATTTAAATGGACATACCCATACAATCCCACTACATTATTTAAATGGACATATACATACAACCCTACTACATTATTTAAATGGACATACGCATACAATCCCACTACATTATTTAAATGGACATACGCATACAATCCCACTACATTATTTAAATGGACATATACATACAACCCTACTACATTATTTAAATGGACATACACATACACTCCTACTACATTATTTAAATGGACATATACATACAACCCTACTACATTATTTAAATGGACATACACATACAACCCTACATTATTTAAAAGGATATATACATACAACCCTACTACATTATTTAAATGGACATACACATACAACCCAACATTATTTAAATGGACTTACACATACAATCCCACTACATTATTTAAATGGACATACACATACAACCTATTACATTATTTAAATGGACATACACATACAACCCTACATTATTTAAATGGACATACACATACAATCTCACTACATTTAAATGGACATACACATACAACTCTACATTATTTAAATGGGCATACACATACAATCCACTACATTATTTAAATGGGCATACACATATAACCCAACATTATTTAAATGGACATACACATACAACCCCATTATATTATTTAAATGGACATATACATACAACCCTATTATATTTTTTAAATGGGCATACACATACAACCCCACTACATTATTTTAATGGACATACACATACAACCCCATTACATTATTTAAATGGACATACACATACAACCCCATTATATTATTTAAATGGACATATACATACAACCCTACTACATTATTTAAATGGACATACACATACAATCTCACTTCCTTATTTAAATGGACATACACATACAACCCCATTACATTATTTAAATGGACATACACATACAACCCCACTACATTATTTAAATGGACATACACATACAACCCTACTACATTATTTAAATGGACATACACATACAACCCCACTACATTATACTATACACTCAAAACTTACCCATTGACTGTCAAGTTACTTCGCAAGTCTAAGTTAGAACTTAAATTAACCCCTAATTAATGAAAGACCTTTGAAATTGTAATTACATGCTTCATGTAATATGGAAGAAGTTCAAACTTGTCAATAAAGATGCTATAACACGACTAAACTGCTTTAGGGAGGTGGAAAATTTTCATCAATGTTGGCATCCTGACACAACGACCAAAGTTGGTGACACCACATTAACCATTACAAGTTACATAGGTAGAAGCGACTAAGCATTAAGGGGTGCATGATTAGTGCCGTGACTAAAAGTGAACGGAGAAAGATTACATTATTGGTGACAGTCATCGGTTATCAGTTATTGGACTGATGTGTATTCGGACCAGTGCATCAAAGAAATAGAATTTTCATCAGTTTTTCATGCTTAAGTTTAAAATAACTGTTAATTACATTATTTATGCATCTGTGGCATTTAAGTTTGATATACCATTTCATAGGTTTGATATACCATTTCATAGGTTTGTAACGTTTATGTTTGAAATAGCATTTTCATAATTTTGTAAAGTTTATGTTTAGAATAGCATTTTCATAGGTTTGTAATGTTTATGTTTGAAATAGCATTTTCATAGGTCTGTAACGCTTACGTTTGAAATAGCAGGGCCATAGGTCTGTTATGCTCAAGTTAACTGATGCTACAATCTCTTCTTAATTTAATTTAGCGGAACTACAAGGCTGAAACAGAGGTGGAAAACTGGATACAGAAGTACGATCAGGAAATGGGACAACTTCAGGTGAGATCTATATTTTCATGCAAACAGTTGATCCTTTTCTAAGGTAATTTTTCTTATAAATAAGATTCCAAAATACACCTGGGATAAGTATGACCTTTATTGAGGGCGACAACCCCCAACCGCACCCCACCCCAAAAAATAATACAACCCATGGGATCATTAATAAAATTTACAAACTTTTCCATAATCCAACCATATTTGATACAAATAAACTTCAGTCTCTGGCTGACTTGTTCATCAAGTTTTAGCTATGAATGTTCAACTACCTTTCTTTTATCGTTGTTCAATGCCACGTGGAGAACACTTTGGTGATCGTCTCATCAGTAGGTGGTGTGATCCTGAACTATCTTCACACTCTATTAAAACAATCTAAAAACTAATCCTAAACTGAAAAGTCCAAAATCAATCGCATCCAAGTGTACTTACAATGCAAAAGTTCACATTTGGAGCATATCATTGAATAGCACTACAATAAAAACTGTTAAACATTCATGACTGAATACGTGTGTGTATTTTTTTTTTATATACAAAGGAGTCACCGCTTATCAAGGCCCAAAGGTCATTCAAAGATAAGGGTTAATTAGTGTACGGTAGTCATTGGTACAATAGCATAGTAATTGTTAGCAATGGAAATTTAGGATAATTTGATTATTTAGGGGCACGGTTCAACAAGAACTTGTTTACATTGGACTTGAATATAACCATATTGTAGTCAGCTGGAAAGCAGGCAAACGGAAGAGACTTCCACAAGTGTGCAGTTCTAAGAAAGAAGCTTTGTTTATGGAATCCACGTTTAGGTTTAAGCACAGATAGGGAGTCGGGAAAATTATTGATAGTGGTTTTAGCTAGACGAATGTTTTTTGTAAAAGTTGGGCAAGGGGGCACCATAGATTGGATTTCAGAAGAGTACTTGCCATGAAAATAACAATAAAACAGAGACATGCTAGAAAAAAAAAACGTCTCTTCTGTGGGAAAGAGATTACAGAGAAGAGAAAAGGGCATTGCCTATCAGGTTTTTAATTTTGTCAAGGCAAGATAGGATCCTCCGAGCAGCTCAGATGTGACAACAGTACTCCATCCTAGAATGCACTTGGCTCTTATGCAGGTAGAGGCTTTCATCAGCAGTGAGATATCTACTGGAGCAGTAAAATGATCCAACTATTTTTCCAGTTAACTAAAACAGTTATTTGGTGTGCTCACCGCTATGCTTAAGCACCTACTGAGAGGCACTGGTGAGACTTGAACATCATGTTGTTGTCAGTGAACTAGACTCTCTGCAGGTGATAGATCCAGTTGTCCGGTTTGCAAGGATACTAATTTGATAATGTTTATAAATTTTAATTTTAGAACTATTTGAAGTCTTAAATAGCCATAAAGTGCAACAGGTAGCTGCTTCTGTGAACTATTGGTGGGTTTGAGAGCTGTTAGATCATGGACGACTGGAAAGCATAAGAATACTGGAAAAGTGTGGACTGCATTTGTTGTATATTGGGTTATATTGGAGGAGATGATATATTAAAACGTGTCATGTGTTATCTAGTGGATGCAAGATATATTGTTCTTTTAACAGACAGATAATAAACGTATAAATCGTATGTATGTTGTTTAGCCAGGAGGACATGATATTGACGTGTAAAGTGAGTCATGTTGTATCAGACTTATCACACGGGATATTTTTACAGTTCATATATAAGAATAATATATGCTTCATACCTTTTTCTTGAAGAGTTCTTTTAACTTCCTGCTGCTTCGTGATGAACCATGAAGCGATTAGCACCATCCAATTGAGACATCTGTTCTTATTTGTGATACCATAAAACAACTCTTTATATTTTTATAATATAAATTTATTACAGTTGTCTCAAATGGTTTTCACAGGATCTGCAGTTCGTCTACATGTTCTATTCTTACAGCTTTCTCCCTAGCTGTCTGTCCACCCCTGTCTAGACGTCTGTCCGCTCTAGTGGTCAATTCTCAACTCTCTGAAACTCTCCAAAACTAATTACATCACGTGTTCTCTTGCATCACCTAATTATGTGTCTCAGACTAACCTAATGTCCACAACTAGTTATTTGTTTATTTAAAACCCCAAAATAATGTTTACATCTATTTTCTATTTTCACATTCCTTTTGCGATTCACACGTCAATAATTTCTTCCCCAATTAAATTGTTTATTCTTCTAATCATAATAACTGATCCAGCGACCATCTGTCGCTCAAATCAATTAATAATAGTGCAATAACAATAATAATAATGTTTTGACCCTTGACCCCGCTTGCCACAGTTAACAGATACTATGCTATGATCACAGCCTAAAGGGTCATAACATTACACATTGTTGCAATATTTTTGATATAATAAATGGTTCTGATTGAGGAAAGTTGGAAGGTTCTACATATAGACAATGGCGATAGGAACTGACCAATCAAATGGAGCCACGTTCTGCTAGCAATCAATTAGAAACCAAAATTGCTCTATAAAAATATTGAATCTTTTAGTATTCTAGTACATAACTTTTTCATGTCAACACAAGAAAGATCAATGACCTAGTAGAAGTCATAAGTTTTATGTTATTCATAGTTATTATTGCCTTTAGTAAGGATTGAACCGTCAACCTCCAGACGATTGTTAAGTAGAAGTGATTGTTAACTAATGCTCACACCTGGTATGCTATATGTCATTTAGATGTTTCAACTTAAGTAATTTTGTTTTCTTTTTCTTTTTCTTTTGAAACAATAAATTCTCATCACTAGTTGTTATTTCTGATAATGAACAATGTACTTGGTTTTTATTTTTATGGAAATCGCCCCAAACAATGTGTGAAGCCACTTGATGTAAAGAGCTACCAAGATTAAAAGATGATTATCACAAAGATAGAGGATGCCTAGTGACCTTAGTTTTGAAAAGACCAATCAAATGGAGCCGTGGAGTAGTAGAAAAACAATCAGCAGGAAGAAAGTTTCACAAGCCTGCAGTTCTTGGAAAGAAGCTACTGTAACAGGAAGCTGTATTAAAATAAGTTTTCAAAACAGCAAATTGATGGCGACCAGTAGACCAACGAGTCAAACAAGCTGAAACAAAAGAAGCAGGGAATAAATTATAAACTATTCTGAAGAGCACATAGAAAAAAGGGTCAATCAAACTACAGATACGTTTCTGTACTTTGTCAAGAACTCTCAAATAGGACAGAGATTCACGAGCCCAAATATGATACTAGTCCTCCATAAATGGCAAAAAAAAGTATGAAACTTAACAGATCTATTGGATACAGGTTGAATGTTGATTTAAAAACTGCTTGATCCACAATGATTGTCTAGTATTTTGTTTACATCTAAAACTGAAACTGCCAGGAAAAAAACGAAGGCACATCACTCTTCTCTTTCATGGGGGTGCAAGGTAGATAACTCTACCTCTATCTGCAAGGTAGATAACTCTACCTTGTATATCATTTTTAGGCTGAGGGTCTAACACAGATACATCCTGAAAATAACCAATCTATGATCATGGGTGCTTACATAGCGTACTATATATATATATATATATATATATATATATATATATATATATATATATACATATATATATTAGTGATGGGACGATTCCAAAATTTTTCCTGATTCCATTGCAATTACCGATTCCGTTCTTAATTCCCAATTCTGATACAATTACCGATTCTGATTCTGAATCTTTATAAATCTCTAAATATTTAACTTCAGTTTCCGTTCTGTCTCCACTTGGATTTTCCAACCACTCTGTTGTATCTATTAAGATAAAAATGAAATGTAAAAAGTCTTTAGACATACCTCTCCATTGTACAGTATATCAAAAAGTTCCAGCGAAAACCTAACAGCCAGCCGGGGTTCTCTCCAGAATGTGCTGTTGCCATTGCGCTCAGAAATCACTTTTTCCATTGCTTCAAACATAATAGATGTGCTGAGACTAAAGCTGCTTTCAGAACTGCCAACAACCATTGTAAAAATGTAATAAAGTACGCAAGAGAGTTGTATGCTCAGTCCGTCAAGTCCAAAGTAGCTGAGCAGCAGTTTGGTTCCCACCAGTTTTGGCAAATAGCAAACAGAATCCTGAACAGAAACGTGGGCTCTATTCCAACTATCATCAATGGACCTGAGCTAATCTCGTCAGCGTCAAATAAAGCCAAACTATTTGCCAAGAATTTTGCAGCTAATTCTACCCTTTGCAACCAAGGTTGCCAACCCCCAATATTTCCTCCTGTATGAGAAAACACGCTATGCAATATACAAATATCTGTACATGATGCTGCCAAGCTAATCAAAAACCTTGATTCCAGTAAAGCAACCGGCCTTGCGGTATTCCAATTATAGTACTCAAAAAACTTCAATCAGAACTAGCGCCCATACTTACAAAACTATTTAAACATTGTCTTAAGAAGAATTACTTCCCATCACCCTGGAAAATCTCATCGGTTTGCCCTGTATTTAAGAATTCAAGTGATCAGTCATCTCCCTCTCGGTACAGGCCAGTAAGTCTCCTGTGCATCATGAGTAAGTTGCTGGAATCTGTGTTAAATAGAGAAGTAATCAACCCCCTCAACAAAAATAACCTTCTTAGTGACACACAATATGGTTTCCGTTCTGCTAGATCTATAGCAGATGTGCTTACAGTTATATCTCATAGGATTAGCGAATCTCTCGATGGAAGCAACCTTTCTAGGGTAATTGCTCTTGACATATCAAAAGCCTTTGATAGCGTATGGCACAAAGATTTACTTCACAAGATCTCCAGCTATGATATAGCTGGAAATGTCTTCTCAATTATTAAATAATTTCTCTCTGATAGGTTCATAAGAGCAGTAGTTGATGGGCAGAAATCAGAAGCTCACAATATTAATCCTGGGCCTAACTCTCTTCCTGATTTACATTCATGATCTTCCAAATCACATCCTTACATCATTCATAGACAGTTATGCTGATGACACTACCATCTATGGTAGCACATCTAAGACCGTAAACGACCAAGTTCTCTCTGATTCTCTCTCCTCTGATATTGAGCACGTGGTACAATGGGGAAAGGAGTGGCTAGTTACTTTTAATGCATCTAAAACCAAGCTTCTATCTTTATATCATCAACGCTCTGGCATCAATTGAAATGAATGGCTCTCATCTTGGTGAGGCCTCATGTTTTGACAAGCTTTGGGCTTGACATTCACTCCTGATCTGAAATGGAACACGTACATAAAATCTGTTGCCAAAGCCGCTGCAAAAATGGTGGGATCGTTCTATCGATCCAGTAAATATCTCACTGCTGATGCAACCCTCTATCTATATAAGAGCCAAGTTCATCCAAGACTGGAGTACTGTTGCCACATTTGGGCAGGAGTTGCTAGAAAAGACTTATCGTGCCTTGATAGAGTTCAAAATAGACTTCGTAGCCTCATAGGAGATATCCTTTTTTCTTCCCTGCAGCCTCTTTCTCACAGAAGAGATGTAGCGAGTTTAACTTTGCTTGATCGTTATTTTTATGGCAAGTGCTCGACTGAACTTAAATCTATGGTTTCCCCTCGCCAAACTTTCACAAGAAACACTCGTCTAGCTGAAAATACTATCAATAATTCCTCCCACTCTTTATCTGTGCCTAAACCTAAACGTACATTTCATGAACAAAACTTCTTTCTTAGAACTGCACGCCTGTGGAACTGTCTTCCATTTTCCTGTTTTCCAGCTGACTACAATATGGTTGTCTTCAAGTCCAATGTAAACAAGTTCTTGATAAGCCGTTCCTCTTAAGTTAAGAAATTTACTCAATTTCCATTACTGACAATTACTATATTGTCCAAGATATTGTCTTGATAAGTGGTGGTGCCTATATAAAAAAACAAAAAAACAAAAACAAAACAAACCTTATTTTTTCTCTGATTAGCGTCAAAACACACATTAAATGTGCAGATATTTTCTTAAATGTAAAAATATACTTGTGGGAGATGATCTATCGATTTTAGCTTCATTGGTGATTTTAAATCAATAAATATTTATTATTTCATCATTATTACCAGCAATGAAAGATTTTGCTTTAAACAAAATCAAATAAAAAAGACAATTAATTAACAGCTTTGGGATCAGAAAATCAGTAAAGAAGAAGAAATGGAGAGAGAGAGAAAAAAAAAATTAAATGGTGATAGAATTAAATATAAATTAGAAATTTATATTTAAATGGTGATAGAATTAAATATAAATTTCTAATTTATATTTAATTCTATCACCATTATACTTGTTCTCTCTCTCTCTCTCTCTCTCTCTCTCTCTCTCTCTCTCTCTCTCTCTGTTCTTCTTCTTTACTGATTTTCTTTAATTACACTTTGTTCTCGGCAGCCGTGTTGAAAGCATATCTTATTTTTCTTTTATTATTATTGCAATTTTTCCCCCATGTACATATTTGTGAATTATTCCACGGATTTCGGCCTCTTGGATTATTTTGGACCATCTTCCAATTACGCGATTTCCTTGGATTTTACTTGTGCGAATGGAAAATTAAATTAACTTTCTTGGATTTACATTTTTGGATTTTACCGTCATTGGATACTTTACCTTTCACCTGGCTGTCCATTCACATGTAATCACCTTTTCTTCACCATGTTCCCTCTGCTTCACTTTTTGTTATCAAGTAAGATCTTTGACTTACTTGCAGTTTCATCAAATACTTTTGTATGCAAAATCCGATCCCGCATTTTGCTAATTCCTACCCTCTGATGAGAAGGAAAGTATTTCTTCGAAACTCTGTGGATTAAGGACTATCCACTTATTAAGCGTTTCCTTTTCAGATTAAATATGTTTTTAACTCTTTTTCAAAGTGTTTTTTAACATGCTTTATTAACTATTTGTTCTTATTATAAGCTCTATCTCCTACTTGGTTTTATCGAGCTTTTACATCTGGTTGAGATAACTTTATAAATATTAATTCTTTAATATTTATAATATACTTTAGTTTTACCATCTTGGATCATTTTGGTAAATTTAATTGTAATTTTTATTTTATATATATATATATATATATATATATATATATATATATATATATATATATATGTATGTATGTATATATATATATATATATGTATGTATATATATATATATGTATGTATGTATATATATATATATATATGTATGTATATATATATATATATATGTATGTATATATATATATGTATGTATATATATATATGTATGTATATATATATATATACATATATATATATATATATATATATATATATATATATATATATATATATATATATTTAAATAGGGTGCATACCTTTATAACTATTTGCTAATATTTTCTCTCCTCTGATGAGATAGTAGACATCGAAACCCTATAGGTTAAGGAGATTAATTTTCTAAAGCATTCTTTGTCTTGCTTAGAATAATAAAAATTCTTTCATATGAAACTCAACCACTTCATTTCATTTCAATGAGAGTTTTTTTAAAATTCATTGAATTACAATTTAATTTATTTGCTCTATCTTGCATATCGAGCAATTCCTGTTTAGATGGGATAACTTATAGAATATTACTGCCAGTAACATTTTGTAAACCTGTTGTATTATGGTGTGGCTCCCAGGTTGGGAAATCGTAATAGTGCGTAGGACTCCCTGACAATGGTACATAGCAGTTTTAGTTACGTCGATCGTCCGTAGGTTCACTTGTTTACTAGGCGGTTGTGATGACAACGAGTTAAGACTAGTGAGTTATCTCACCTTAGACTGGCACTTTTTCCTTATCTTGCCTCTCGTCAATTGTCAAAAATGTCATAACAACGTTGAACCTGAAAAACAAAGTGGTTGACGACTTAGAACGATCAGCTGTAACTTAAAAACATGCATTAAAAGACGTAAGTCACAATTGTGTTTGTTTTTGTATAAAATTATATTTTACAATATAGTTACAATTTAAAACAAATCGTCTTTTTTCTTTTGGTGGTTCTGAAGTTCACAGTTAGCAGTTTTTCTCACAGTGCTCTGAGGAGGGAAAATTGACGCTTCGACAATACGGTCTTCAACAACACATGCCGTGTTTCTCTCTCTCTCTCTGTTCTATCTATCTCCTCTGCTCTGCTGATTCACCGTTTTTATTGGCATTTTGTCGCTTTGTTTTTCTATCCACGCGTCCTGTCAATCGGTTGATACATGTGTTCTTAAGTCACGTTTTGACCTCAGAATAACATTCGATTTTGTCTAACGGAGCGACACGTGAATTTCCCACTCATGCCAATATCTGTAATTCCAGAGCTTACGAGGAATGTCACGTTTATTTGTTTTGTAAACAAAAAGATCGTCGTCCGATTTCTCTGTTTATGACGTAAGCCCTTCCTCTTTTCAACAGGTAGACAATCGATTATTCGATGCCCACTCTTTTAAATCTTTTATTAAAGTTTTTTCTTTTCAGTTATGTATGATGGTTCCAGCCATTCATTACATAACAAACCTACAATCTCACGTTTCCATAGCAGCTGATTGTTAAATAAAAACTATTCTGAAGTATATATATATATATATATATATATATATATATATATATATATATATATATATATATATATATATATATATATATATCCTCTCATGCTGCAAAAGAAGCTTGGCTTGGCAGTTGCGATGCTCCAGTTATGTTGATTTTCATACAAAGGATGAACGAGTTGAGCTCTTAACAGAAGCAAAAGATGAACGCGATATGAAACAGTCATTCTAAACAGAGAACCCAGGCAGAAGTTACCCCACTTGACAAGATGGGCATGTAGATTTTGTCAGAGCATCCAGCTAGGAGAAGGAAACATTTTTGTAATACTTATGCTCTACATCATATCTTTATATATTATTTAATTGGAATTTATTATTCAGATGAGTATTATTTATTAATTTATTTTTATTGTGGACTATTGTCCTCATCTTTTTTTGTTGTTGTTTCACAACGTTTCGGACAACTATTCATCTGACCTTCATCAGGTGGTAACTGCGACGGGACAGGAACTCTGAATCTTCTAACAACTATGGAAGGCAGTAATTGCTGAGGATGCTGTTAGAAGATTCAGAGTTCCTATCCCGTCGCAGTTACCACCTGATGAAGGTCAGATGAATAGTTGTCCGAAACGTCGTGAAACAACAACTAAAAAAGATGAGGATAATAGTCCGCAATAAATAAATTAATCATGTCTTTAGTTGTCTTGTTCCCGGCTTGTCATTAAAACTAAATTTTGTAGAACGAGAGTATGCTGTGTGTGTCATACAAGCGCACAACACAGCTATCTATATTTACATCAAGACATACACAATGAAGAAAATATTTCTTGCAAATTATAGTGGAGTGTGCAGGTCTAACTTATCTTAATAGAGTCTCTTTTAAAAAAAAAAAAAAAACAGGAATCATGTGACGCAAATTAGAAGACGGCTTCTCATTGGCTGTATCCATTTCCATCAGATAAAGCTTAATTTGCCTTTTTGAAAGGACCGTAGTATCAGGACTGAGTTTTGTTTTGGTAAATGCGGTGGGAATGACTAGTATAAGTGTCTTGTTTTGGTGAATGAAATGTTAGGGTTGACCACTGTGACTAAAAGGCAGTCAATCAGCATGAGCTGTTTAGGTCATCACAGCCTGCATATCAACTCCGAGATGGTCACGTTGTTGATCGTATTTTGTCTAGGAAGAGAAATTTTTTTTTTTTTTTACAAAGGAATCACCAGTTATCAAGGCCCAGACGCCACTCGAGGATAATGGTTAAAGAGTGCACAGTAGTCAAACGAGTGTTTCTCGTGAATGTTTGGCGGGTGGGGTGGGGACCATAGATTGGAGCTCAGATTAGCACTTGCCATGAAAATAACGATAAAACAGAGACTGGCTCGCAACGTCTCTTCTATGAGAAAGAGGTTGCAAGGAAGAGAAAAGGGCATCTCGCACTAGGCTTACAAACTCTATTTTGAACTCTGTCAAGGCAGGATAAGCAGCTCCTGCCCAGATATGGCAACAATACTCCATCCTTGGACGTACCTGGCTCTTATATAAGTAGAGAACTGCATCAGCAGCTAGATAGATTAGGTTGGTAGGTTGCCATTGCTTTCTGTACTCATATTGGCCATCTTACACACAGTAAGCCCTGTTGTCACTTATGTGAAATCATCCAGCCAATATTCCAGATTCCAAATCTGTTCGCTACCACTGATTGTCGTCTGCAAG
This sequence comes from Euprymna scolopes, assembly GCF_053919585.1. Lineage (NCBI taxonomy): Eukaryota > Metazoa > Mollusca > Cephalopoda > Sepiida > Sepiolidae > Euprymna > Euprymna scolopes. The sequence goes on along the minus strand of NC_136483.1, from coordinate 106,878,096 downwards.
TTTTCAGGCATCAAAAAAGAAGACATCCATCAGTCGACTTGCCCCACCAGATTTTCCAGACATTTCATCAGATAAGGTTTAATTCACCTTTTTGAAATGGCCCGAAGAATCAGCATTTACTGGTGTAAGACACAAAGATTCAGGACATTTTTAGGTGCAACTTTGGCTTGATATCTACAAGAAAAAAATATCTATCCTGTACTACACCTTTCATAGTTTTTTTAATATATAAATCGTTTCTTTCAGCGATGATCTTTCAATTCTTTGTCTACGTGTTTCTGTATTGAGATTAACAAAATTTTGCCGATGATTTATGAGAAAATATCGAAAATGATTCGGTTCAAAGCTCTCCATTCGTTTGAATAGATTACTGAGCCTTCAGTGATTTCTCGTTTAATAATTGGCTAAAGTGTTGCACAGTCTCTTCTTTGAAAATTGGTGTTAGGCTTCCAGGCTAAACTAATTAGAAATGTTTTCCTTCAGTATGAGATGTAGAGAGCATAAGAAAGTGTAGACATTGTACCAAAGTAGATTCATGGTACATAAATAAGAAACCAAAATGTCAATTATTTTACTTTAGAAGGTACAGTAGGATACGGTGGGTCTAGGATACGTTTTTTTTTCAGGTTACAATGTTGAATACGATGTTTTTCCGGCCGTTGGTTACAGTATTTGCCCCGCCTTATGGTGTTATTTATAATGTCATTTGATTATATGCATGTGTATTATATACTGTATTGTATTTTGTTACTAATTTTTAATGCCGTATCCCGGGGTTCTACTGTAGTTTGAAGAGCGGAAAGCTGAGATTTAACTATGCTATGTATTTTTTTTTTTTTTCAATTTTATGATTGTACAATTATTGTGACTTGTTCTCATTTGAGATTTCCTGTGATGTCATTCCTTTTAACCATGTTTAACTTAATTTCAAGTAAAAGTTTTCTACGTCTGCATAACTAGTCTTGATCATATCACCTAATAGTCGTGAGAGTAGCAGTAAATTTGATTTCTTCTTCTTCTTCTTCTTCTTCTTCTTCTTCTTCTTCTTCTTCTTCTTCTTCTTCTTCTTCAGTAGCGGCAGCAGTTTTAATAGATTTTAATAACTATCGAATATCATTATTCTTGCAGGAGGAGTTCGAGATCATCGATGAGATTTACAAAAGCGAGAAGAAACAACTGTGTGAACTGGAAGAGAGATTTGCCACATTACAGAAAGAATACCTCATCATAATTGACGAGCGAGAAATGGCACGTCGGGCGCGCGAGGAGTCGGAAAGGAAGATGATCCTGATGGTGAAGGCTGCCACCACAATCCAAGCATTCTGGCGGTCGTTCAAGGTTCGCGCAATAATGAGGGCCAAAAAGAAAAAAGGAAGCGGACCCGGAAATGGAAAAAAGAAGAAGAAATAGACTTTTATATACAGAAAAAGAATGGATCTGTTCTCTTTCTTTTTACTTAAGCTCATATATTTTATCTCTACTAATTATATAAAAGGAACTTTTGTGTGTGTGTGTGTGTGTGCGCGCGCGTGTGTGCGTGTGTGTGTGTGTGTGTGCGTGTGTGTGTGTGTTTGCGTGCGTGCGTGTGTGTGTGTGCGTGTGTGTGTGTGCACGCGCGTGTGTGCGTGCGTGTGTGCGTGTGTGTGTGTGTGTGTGCGTGCGTGCGTGCGTGCGTGTGTGTGTGTGCGTGTGTGTGTGTGTGTGCGCGCGCGTGTGTGTGTGCGCGTGTGCGTGTGTGTGTGTGTGTGTGTGTGTGTGTGTGTGTGTGTGTGTGTGTGTGTGTGTGTGTGTGTGTGTGTGTGTGTGAGTTAATTCCCTATGAAATCGGAAATGGCTGTGCCGGTTTTTATGAAATTTCACACGAAGATATTTTATGTACCTGGTAGCGTTCTTAGATAAGTTTTGTATCGAAATGTCTTCAAGTATCGATAATCGATAATCGATAATCGAAAAAATCTGTTGAAAGAAGGTCCGGGCGATTTGGATCAAAGTGAACACCTCATACAGCATAACGTCACAAGTGTGTTTGATAAGTTTTATTACCACATAAGCAGAAAGGCTCGGCCTATGAAATTAACAGGTGGTTCTTTGATATGACAGGGGGACGTTCGAAATGAATGTTTCTGTTTAGTGCATGATTGAAGTATGATACTTGACTTTAGAATTTTAAAAACTTTAATTCAAGTCATTCTATATAAAAAAATAATTTTATAAAATCAACAGTAGGTTTTCTATAGTCCAATGTAGACAATAATGTATTGTGCACATAGTTACTGTGGGGAGGCATGTGAAACTTCCTCCCGGTGCACCGCAATGTGTCCTTAACTAGAGCAGGCAATCAAACAATTTGATTGAAAAATGGGCAATTTCACCGATTTCGATGACAATAAACATATGGGAGTGTGAAATATTCGTTGATCATTATTTAATCCCGAGCAACATCGAGTTTCCCTGCTAATATCTATCTATCTATCTATATATATATATATATATATATATATATATATATATATATATATATATATATATATATATATACAGTGATGATCATATTTATTGGCACGGTAAAATAAAAGTTAAATTTTGTCTAATAAATTCTAAAAAAGGGATTAAATTAAAGAAAATAACAAAGTATATTATGTATTTTTAACTGGCCTTTCCGATGCAGCAATCGGATTTTAGAAAAAATAAATAACAAAGGAACAACAAACATAATTGCAAAAAACCCTTGTTCAAAATTATTGGCACGGCTTTGTTTTTCTTTTAGTATCAGTATAATATCAATCAATTTCCGGTTTACGTGCTTTCTGAACTTTTTTATAGCCATATTATGCTTGTTTAACGCTAATTCAGTGAATAATTTTTTTCAGATAATTTTTAGATAGCGATTTATTTAAACTATTATAAGTGACTAAATTATAATTTTCAATCGCCATGGTTAAAACTAAGGAACACAGCGAAGACGTCAGGAAGCTTGTTGTAGCATGCCATACCAATGGGGAGGGCTATGATAAGATTTCAAAGAAGCTAAACCTTCCCAAATCCACTGTTAGAGCCATAATAAACAAGTTCAAATCGCAAGGCCACGTTATGAGTTTAGAGGGTAGAGAGAGAAAAAGGATTCTTTCCCCAAGAGATGAACGGAAAATTGTTCGACAAGTAAAACAAAACCCAAGGATCTCTGTTGGGGAGATTGTTGATGAACAGTGCACCTCTGGAGTGAATGTATCTCGACATACAGTTGGTAGAGTTTTGAAGAGAGCTGGTTTAAAAGCATGTCGTCCGAGAAAGACTCCCTTATTGAAGCCTATGCACCTGAAAGCAAGGCTAGCCTTTGCAAAACGTCATATTGATAAAGATGTTGCATTCTGGAAACGTGTTCTATGGACTGACGAAACGAAAATAGAGTTATTTGGCCATAATAAAGTGTCTTATATTTACAGAAAATCTGGCGAAGCTTTCCTGCCTAAGAACACCATACCCACAGTGAAGCACGGTGGAGGCAGTTTGATGTTTTGGGGATCCTTTGCTGCCTCTGGACCAGGGCAACTTGTTAAGGTCACAGGTAGCATAAAAAAGGAAGATTATGTTAAAATATTGGATGAAAACCTGAAAGACTCTGCTAAAGAGCTCTCACTTAGTCGTCGTTGGTGGTTCATGCAAGATAATGACCCAAAGCATTCGGCTAAACTGACTAAGAAATGGCTTGAGGACAATCATATTAATGTTTTGGAGTGGCCATCACAAAGCCCAGACCTTAATCCAATTGAAAATTTATGGAGAACATTAAAATTGAGGGTAATGCAAAGGAAGCCTAAGAATCTTATTCAATTGGAGGATTATTGTCAGGAAGAGTGGGCTAAAATTACTACTGAAGAGTGCAACAACTTGGTTGTAA
>NC_136483.1:106854198-106869198 GCF_053919585.1 Euprymna scolopes | reverse complement strand
TCGGAAGAAAAAGAAATGTGCCCGGATTAGATGTGCATGTGGCAACGAGAGACGGGAGAGAAACGGTAATAAATGCTTTTGTTAAAAAAACAAAACTTCCGACCCGGATTTTTATTTATTTTTGTTTGTTTGTTCCTTTTCGACAGTGCCGGATGGCGTGGGGGTCCGAGAGGGGTTTGAATTTTAACGGACACAGTTCGAGCATAACGGCCACGTTACAAATATACATCAAGCTGGATTTGGTCGAGAGCGAAAAAACTTCGTGAATGGACGTTATAATTTTTTCTTGTTGTTCTGCTTTTTGTTTGTTTGTTTTGTTTTGTTTTGTTTTGTTTTGTTTTGTTTTTTGTTTCTTAATAATCTGCCGGTTTTTTTTTTTTGTTTTTTTGTTTTTTTTTAAATATTTTTTTTCTGTTATTCCCTGATTAATAAACCTTTTTAGAAACTAAACGTCGGCATTCGAGTGATTGTGTTCACGGGCAATAAACAACCTGGATTATCGACAACACGGGTGTATGGGTAGTTGTATGCGCCTCAGCCAGCCGAAATTGATACATTATGTTAGTTTGGAAATCAAGTTCTTGAAGTCGTCCAACACGTGCCAGCATGTAACACGTACTTAAAACCGACCATGGTGATGGCTTTCAATTGCTGAAAATTTTTAGAAGAGGAAACGTGTAATGCGAGATTCTTTTGGATAAGGGCTTTAACCACATCCCCATGTGCTTCCTCTAAAGATAGCAAGAGGCCATTTTAACTAAGGAAAATGGATAGTTATAGTTCGGATTAAATAAGATACATTTCAAGTAAAAATTGCTGCCCTCTCCTGCTGTGCGTATATACTAACTCAACAAAGAAAACAATATCAAGGAACAGTCGCAATCTTAATTCAGCAACGAAAGAGACAGAGAAGATCCGCATCCCTTATCAACGACCACATAACACTGTTACATAATTGCGGAATTGTGTTATGTTGTTAAAAGCAAGAAAAAAAAAGAATAACTAATACAGCAAACAAAACACTGAAATTAAAAACGATATTTTATTTTTGTTTTATTTCTTTTTTCTTTGTTTTACAATGAGGACAGACAATGGAATGAATAATCTTGGCCTCAATTAAGTCATGAAGCACGTACACATACAAGCCTTTATTTAATGTGTGCAAGAAAGAAAAACTAAATTAATAAAAGTATAAAATAAAATAAACCGCAGTGTTTTCCCCAACTAAATCTCGTAACGACTATTTTTAAGAATTACTATTAAATGTATACATTGTGGACAAGAAGACGAATCAGCAAACCTCATCATAAGTGAATGCAGTAGTCTGGCCCCAAAAAGGAATTTAAAGAATAGATATGACTGTATCGGGACGGCAGATCACTGGGAACTATGCAAACCACATGCGGGTGGTGCAAAGACAAACCAGGGTTCGTATTGGAAAATCAAATGCATAACGTGTTCTAGAATTGAACGGTGGGTATTGAAATTTATTGTCAATCAAATTCCAGAGAAAATCGTCGGCCATTATCGGCGATAAACTAATGGTAAACGGCTGGTGCGAAAAATCTAAATAAGTTTAAATGGTGATAAGAAGGAGCAAATTTGTGAAAAGTTAGATTAGGAACGTTTTTTTTTTTCACAAAATTGAAACATTTGTCGTTGTTGATATAAGATCCTTGGTGACAATCATGTTGAACAGCGATAATCTTGTGACCAAAGCTGTGGAGTCGGATTTAGGGGAAGGAGGGGGGGTCGAATTTTGAAATCTAACTGATTATTACTGAACATTGGAAAAGTTTATAATAACGAGTCGAATGTTTTAGAATTTTAGAAGCCACAATGGAAATTTTTGGAATCCTAGACGTTGGAATCGGACCACATTCCTACTTGTCACCAAATGTATGTTTAAGTTTTATCCAAAATAACTTTTATAATTTTTACAGGAAGATGCAAGCATACAGAGAAAGAACAGCAATCCTTTTTATATACATTTTTTGGAAAAAATTCTTTGAAACAGGAAAGATTAAGTGCAATTGTAACATTGTCCAGGAACCAACATGTTGTAGTATCTACGTCGCAGAGGAGACCGAGACGACAAAGAATAACTCCAACTCACTTTTTCGTGCAACAACATTTATTTCCTCATTCTCCCACGTCTCTAACGTTATCTACTTCTGGAACGTGCTCTCTCTGCTTTTTATAGTCTTCTTTTTCCTTGCCGTAACATTATTTCGCTCATGGTTTCATATTTGCATGTAGCCGTCTGCATTGTGTTACACAATAATCAGTTCAGAGAAGGCCAGAAAATTGTTATAGCCATATAGGTGAGTTGAAACGAACATATAAGGGACAGCTTTGGATGACGAGATGTTTGTGCACGTTATATTAAAATTTACGGCAGGGAAAACAGGGAGCTGGGAGGAAATTCCAAAGACAAGCGATCCGAGGAAAGAAGCTATCAGAGTAAAAAAAAAAAAAAAAATCTCTCGGTACCTTGAGATATCTACAGTGAAGGTATAACATAGTGCGGACGGCTATGTGCAAATACACATGCATACTTTTCTCTGTTGCTGTTTTTTTTTCTGTAAAACTGTGCCTCTTCCTCTCTGTATCAGACAGGTTGAGAGCCTGACAAAGAAACGGAGTGACGCATACATAAAATGAGAAAGAGGGAATAAAAGATCGCTTCTGTTGTTCCACTTATCTGATTTATAGCGAAGGTCATGGTTACTGCAATTAGTGTATGAAATATCGGAAAGGATTCCACGGTGTTATACTGCTGTTGGCGAACAAGTACAAACCGAACGGCGTCCCCCTGATGAACGCCGGGATGCGACCAAAGGAACTGGCGCTGATTACAAGTGTGTCGCAGTTAATAAGTATCCACTGGTCGAGAATTAACTTCGTCATGCCGCGGCAGATGTCGCCGCGATAGGCTTTGTCCATGTGGATTATCTCCCCTTCTGTGTCCAGTACATTCATGCTGAACATAGATTTCGCCTCGTCTCTCACCTCTTGAGAATCTGTCGTGACGAAAATCCAACTTGTCGGGCGACGTTGACGAAAGAACCGCCAGATCATTCTGACGCTTTCCAAGGTGTTCAACGCTCGATTGTCCCAAGGAATCGTCGGATTTTTACCTAGCCGAATCTGTGCGCACGTAAGAGTCCTATCGGGATCTTTCTTAATTTTGGCCAGAAAGACATCCAGTTGGCGCTGGATATTATGATGCGGCTTAAACAGAATCTCAAGAATGTGTTTGTATATGAGCGCCGTGGATCGGCCCGTTATCCAATGGAGTCGATTTCGATAAAGTTTGTTTTTGAAAAGCGGAAAATGATAATCCTGGTTACTTGCTATGTAAACGACATCCTGCGGGAATTCAGCGTTAAAATTTAACTTCTTTAGGCTGTTGGTGAATCCGTGGTTGTTTCGGACATCTATGAAAATCGATGACCTGCCCGCCAGACTCTCTGCAGAGACGGACCAATTGTAGATATTCGGAACGAGAAAATCTGTAAGATTGCAAGGGTTGTCCATGATGATTCCCAACTTCCTGTCGGTGACGTTGGCCAAAATATAAAGGGCCACAATCCCTATTAGCCTGTTACCCCATCCACTACAATGGACTTTCCCAATACGTCCATTACAGCTGTAGATGATGTATCTGTCGACGCTATGATTCCGCCATTCGGAAAGCGTGCTCTACAAAATAAAATCAATTAAAATTAAACAAAGAAACTAAAAGATGCATTAAAATTTCTGCACTATAAACCTCATTTGCTTTTAGCGTGATAGATTAAAACAAAACACTAGATAAGATGCTTCCAACGTAATGGATGTGCTAAGACTAAAGCTGCTCTCAGGACTGCCAGCAACCACTGTAAAAGAATAATAAAAAAACTTAGGTTTTCCAGGGTGTCGAGAAGCAATTCTCCTTAAGACAACACTAGAAGCAGCTTATTCTGCCTTGACAGAGTTCAAAATAGACTTCGTAGCTTAGTGGGAGGGGTGCACTTTTCTCTTCCCTGCAACCTCTTTCCCACGGAAGAGATGTTGCGAGCCTGTCTCTGTTTTATCGTTATTTTCATGGCAAGTGCTCGTCTGAACTTCAATCTATGGTCCCACCCCCTCGTCACACTTTCACGAAAAACACTCGTCTAGTCAAAACCACTATCAATAATTTCCCACACTCTTTATCTGTGCCCAAACCTAAACATAGATTCCATGAACAAACATTCTTTCTTAGAACTGCACGCCTGTGGAACTCTCTTCCGTTTACCTGCTTTCCAGCTGACTATAATTTGATTGTCTTCAAGTCTAACGTAAACAAGTTTTAAGTAATCCAATTTACAAAATTTCCACTACTTATGTATACCCATCAACCTTTATTCTCGAGTGGCCTCCGGGCCTTTATAAGCGGTGATTCCTTTGTAAAAAAAAAGACTTTTTAGTCCGTTAAAAACCGGAACACTTATAGCTCGTTGGCTTTGAATTGGTACTTTATGCTAAATTGATGGTTGAATATGGTTAAACTTTTCCTCATTATTACAGTAAATACTAATCCATATTAATCGTTATTAATCCATAACTGTGCATCGAACGAATACCACAATATCTAATTTATTGCACTCGAACATAAAGGCCCATACAAAATTTTCGCCAGATTGGCCCATTATTTTCCAAGAAAAAGTGGAACAGACAGGCAGACAATCAGACAGACAGAGTAAAAGAAATAAAATCAAGAAATGTTTCTGAATTTTTTTAGATGAGAATTAATAATTTGGATTAATTGGATTATTTTGACTACTGTTTTCATCTTGAGTATTATTCGCATAATGTTACGACTAATGCAACCTCCGACCTTCTTCAGGTGTATCCTGTCAAACTGGGTAATCTTTCTGTCGAATTCAGGAATCTTTCTATCGAACTCGGAAATCGCAATTGTATTTTTCGCATCGCCCACGTTGAGTGTTACGAACGACTGAATTTTACCAAGTACTGTATTCGTTACGCCATGGAATCCATTTGAAATTCTGTGCAGATTCCCAAGTTCGACAGAAAAATTCCCGAGTTCGATAAGATATACTTGAAGAAGGTCGGAGGTTACATCGATCAAAACGTTTTGCGAATAACTTGGAAGATGAGAACAATAGTCCGAACCTTCACATAATCCCATAAATAACAATGTTTCCCTGGAAATGACTACTCGGGATAGAATTAAAGTGGAGTTTCTGTTCTCTTTTTGATTGAAAGAGAAGCCATTATTCTTGACAAGCATAACTTTCTTTATTATCTTATTTCCACTTAGATTCATAGTGTTTGTGGTTCTGCATACATCTCCCAAATTTAATAACTGGCCTTGTGTCTAACTTTGCTATAATGGAGATGAAAGTAAATGGAGACAATCAGGTATGTTCTTAATGGACAGCAGGGCACCTTGAAGTCCTTTCCCTTTAACAATTTTAAGAGGGAGATTTTTAGGGCCAGAGTGAAATCGCGACAGGCGAAACATTGGAGAAACATAATTTGACAGGACATGTGCATTATGATGTTTAAAATGATATTTCAAACTTTAGCATGATTGATTTAAATACAATACCACACTTCAGCATAATTGTTTAAAATGCTATTTCAAACTTTAACATAATTGCTTAAAATGATATTTCAAACTTTAGCATGATTGCTTAAAATGCTATTTCAAACTTGAGCATTGTTAGGTAAAATGCCATTTTAAACTTTTGCATGAATTATTAAACTGTTATTTTAAATATTAGCATGATTGATTAAAATGTTATTTCAAACTTTAACAGCATTGATTAAAGCGATATTTATGAATTCAGCATATTAATTACAATGCTATTTTAAACTTCGCAATGATTGATCAAAATGTTATTTCAAACTTTAGCACGATTGATTAAAATGCTATTTCAAATTTAGTATGACAGACAAAATACAACTTGTTACATGCCTCAAATCTTTTCAGCTAATCAGTTTCAAATTTAGAGATGTATTCAAGATTATGGTCACATTCGACACATCAACATTCATAAAAATTGACCTTGTATCTTATTTCTATTCGCTCTTAGAAACCAAGCAGATATTTATGTGCCTGACACTTGCTTCTTTTATAAGATAGCAAGATATCTAAGATTGCTTATTTAAAGTTATTCTCTACTTTCTATACCCTAAATAAGTAAGGCATAAAAGAAGAGTTTTCTTCTCTATAATGGACCAATTAAATACGTTATAGTTTTGTTTTCGTGGTGTTCGGTCGTGCTTGATTTTAGGACAAGAGTTCATTTTGTTTGGTGTAATGCTTTTATTTCTTGAATATCTTTATATCGGGGTGTTTTTTTGCACAGAAAAAAAAAACTGAGATGTGCGTTGGAATTTTTTAATGTTTATTTTTAGAGGACTAATTCCCACATAAGTGAGAGAATAGTATTCTCTTAACTAACTAATTAACAATCTTATAAATAGGTGAACACAGCGAACAATGATCTCGGGAGCATTTCGCTCTCGGCGATTTTCAAAGTTTTCCTTTCAGTTATTACGGACTTATTGACGGTGTGTCCTGTGCAACTTCCATAGATAACCTGACTGAACCTAAACCTATTTGTGAACGTCAATATCAGCGACATCATGCGTCATATCCTGGCATATGTTTGTTTTAATGTACTTTGACCCCATCTAACCTAGATGTATGACATCTTTTCCTGTTTATCTGACGGGAACTCCTTTATTTCTCAAACTGTGTGTCACTTCGATCTGTACTTGGTTCAACTTTTGTCAAGATTTACACTAGCTGGTGTATTCACCACACAACAAAGAGCCATTCCTTATGTAACGTAATTAGTTGTGTTACTTGTGGTAGCATCACTATAAGTAGGTACAGCATTTCTAATATGAACCATTGTATAACCATTCTGAAGGTATCTTATTTTGACTTCAGATGCTAAGTTATTTCGAATATTTGGTCAGATTTTACCTGTAGGAGACGTATCCTCATGTCAAGGTACCTTAACAAATCCCTGTACGAAGCTGATGTCTAGTAGAAATTCATTGAAATAAAAACATAATTGTAAGAGATCGATTAGCTAAAAAAGCTATCATATTATTAAACAATGTTTCGTACTTTTGCTAGTATGATTATCAACTAAAATATATTTGCTTAGATAAATCTGGCGCCATGTTAAAAAAAAACGATCTATCTATTTGGCCCTTTTTATACAAGCTAAAATCGTAAGAAATAAAGTCATTTATCCGGATATGTCGTCCGACATGATAATAGATTGTGTGACAAGTACAGCTGAGCCATCTTCGTGAAAACCTCTTCGAGGCAACACATTAATTATGCTGCTAATCTAAGAAATATGTAATTAAGAAATGAGCTTAAAACTTCATTGACTCTCAATCTCTCTTTTTGATATTTCCGCCTATAGGATGATCATGGCCGAATAAATCATTATTGTTTTAAGATCGTGTTGTTGAATTAATTGAAGGATAAGTAACCTAAGTAGTATTAACCCAAAAGAATTGTTCTCAGTCCTCAAATAAAGCAACGGTATAAAAATTATAAGAAGATGACAATCAGCAATATAACGTATGATTCGTTACGAGGCAGCGATTAAACAAATTAAAGGAGAAAATAATAACATCTACGTGATATATAACAATAGCGATGCCAATACGCACCTAAAAACAAAAAACAAAGATAATATAAAAGTGTTTTGAATTACTTACGAGAGCGTTCGTTTCCAAACGGATAAATTTATATTTGTCAGGACTTGAATTTGTTCGTCTCGCCAGAAGAAGAATGCTAAATATTACGGCAACGCATAAGGCCAGCACCAAACATAAATATTTCAAACGGCGCTGAAATATACATAAACAAATATATTACACATACACACACACACACACACACACACACAAACACACACACACACACATATATATATATATATATATATATATATATATATATATATATATATATAAAAGACGAATCTTCTTAATAAACATGAACACCAAAACGAATCTTACGGATTCAAGATTCTAAAAATACACCAGCAACAGACTTATGATGAGCTTCGAAAATAACCCTTTAAATAAAATTAAAATTTAGAGTTTCATCTTGTATATAATAAAAGAGGTGCAATTTTCCCCCTCTGTAGGTTGACGACAACAGACGGACATAAAAATGTATTACGTTTACGCCATTATCCATTACGTCATTTAATTATAGACCGCCATTACAGGCACATTATTTCGTAATAATAAAACATTACATTTATTTCAGGAGCGCCACTATCCTCATCGTCGTAACCTGCAGAGGAAGTAGCTAAATTTTCACCATCACATCGACAAGACTTCTTACGCCCCCCCCCCTTCTACATCGTGTGTATTTATAGTTTAACTTACTCTCCTGAGTTTTACCCGTCATTAACTGACTAGTGAATGCCTACACATTACCTAATGTTAACACTTTACCCCTATACAAATAATGATTTCTCTCTATAGCCATCCCTCAGAATCACATTGGTTGAGATTTACGTATTCAGGCATTCCGGAATGAAAGAAACGTCATTTAAAAACGAACATTCCAGGTATTACAACAAACATGGCTTCCCTGAGTAGAATCATTACATATTAAATATCCCGATTAAAAACTTCGGAATCTTGAACAAAAAGAAAGATTTTGATTCGCACTTCATTTAAATTATTATCAGTACTATTTCCGTTAATATCTTACTTATGCCCCTCCATGGGATTAATGGACTATCTCATGAGGTCACTGCCTCTGGTGACGTCACTTCCGGTAACGAGTACCGGTGCCCGGCAGTCAGAGTTTGGTACGCGGCTAAGCAACAGTTGAGGAATGGTATTGCTCAACCCGCCTTGCCTGTAATATATGTGAATACATGTTTGTTCCTAAGAGTCCTGTGTTTCTTTCGTTTTTATTACCATTTAACACCATAACAAACTGGCGACGGATGGATTAGACCTTCACACCACAAAAAAGGAAAAAAAAGGAAATTAATTTGACTTCAAAAGAACTTCGGATTTACAAGCTAAGAATTCGGCTGGCAATTACTTTTTAAAAACAAAATTCTAAAAGCAAAAAAAGAAATGAAGACAAGGCAAAGCTCTCGCCTCAATTGTAAGTAATCTTTTTGTCTCTATATATAAATTGTAAAGAACTGTACCAAACGAATTTTTGCTAATGCCGTAATAAGTAATTTGGTTGCTTATTGAAAAAAAAGAGAGAAATTTGATCCAAATTCACCGCGAAACAATTCTAATTGTAACTTGTCTACTGTTCATTCTTATGCAAGGTCGGACATTTTTCAAATGAAGAGAAAAGTTTATTTTTTTGCCTTTTCTTTCTGCTGCTAACTTTATGCAAATGTCTATCGGACATAGAGAAATGTTTTTCCCCCCTTTCCTTTTACTTGAACTAAAGTAGTATTGAAAGGAATGACTTTTTCATTTGGGTGGAATTTTCTGAAATATTCTATTTTTAACTGTCGGTACTAAAGTGAAAAAAAAAATTTCTTCCTCGTAGGGACACCCCCACACACACACATAAAAAACTAGCCATTTTGGTTAACTTCCGGACAATTCCACAATTATTTTTATTCTTTTGCAACTGTATTATATCACAGTATATTATTTGTTTTCTTTTTTTGTTTCGCAAGTAAAATGTTTTTGTCCACCCTCATATTAAGTTATCTCTAAGGTTTTTACCAAGAAGCAAGGGATACACACACACTCAAGGAAAGGACAGTTTCTGTTTTTTATTATTTTATCTCTCTTCTCCAGTCAAAAACGGAAATAATTTTTCTCGTGCGCTTAGAAAAGCCATTACAAGATGGAGGAGATTAAAGCAGTATTAATACAGCTAATCAAGGCCCAGATGGACCAGCAGCAGAAAGCTGGAGAAAATACGAAACACTATAGAAACGTTCAACAACTAACCGGAGTTGAATGGGACGTTTGAGGCTTTCTATTGGAGATATGAGGGCCTATTCACCATGGACTGTCAAGAGTGGAGCAACGCTAAAAAAAAACTTTGCCTACTTTTGAGGAAATTAGGGACCATAGAACATAGCAATTTTGTGGATTATACTCTCCTCAGGAAGACGAGTGAATTGGAATTTTCTGAAGTGGTCAAACTTTTATCCGAACTGTTCAGCCCGAATACTACGCTCTTTCATAAAAGATGGAAGTGCTTTAACATGCAAAAAAGCGACTACGACGACGATTATCTGAGCTTCGCGTCCGTGGTAAATAAACACTGCGATGATTACCGTCTGTCTGACTTATCGGCAGATGATTTCAAGTGTTTAATCTTTGTGCAGGGTCTAATCTCATCCAAAAACGCTGAGATTAGACGACGTGTTCTCTCTAGACTTGAGAGCGAACAGGGCCTCACTGTCCAGAAGTTGGCCGAGGATTGTCAACGGGTAGTCTGCGTAAGGAACGACTCGAGATACGTCGAGAAGTCAGACGTAACATTCATTAGAAGGACGACCTTCAGACCGGAAAAATACTCACCCCGCAAAAGCAAAGCTTGAAGTAAGAAAACTCAGACTACACCTAATAAGTACAACCCAGTCACAAGACCCGGATTCTCTACAAGCCCGTGCTATCGCTGCGACGGGAAACATTCGTCGAGTCAATGTTTTTACAAAGATAAGTACTGCAACGAATGTGGCAGGAATGGCCACAAAATGATTCAGTGCAGGAAGAATAAGAAAGAACAGCGTCCGACAGACTAGATCCGACTTGGATTGGGATAAGAACCGGCGCAATTATGTCACAGTTTATATCGCAAATAAAACTGTGCATCTACAATTGGATTCCGGATCAGACCTGTCAATCATTAACCTTAAAACGTGGAAAAGACTAAAGAAACCAACGATGCGGAAGACGAACAAATCAGCTCGAGCTGTGACAGGCGATAAAGTGGAATTTTAGAAAGAGATCACACTCCCGGTTATCTTAAATGGTGTTACTAAAAAAGTGAAAGTGTACATAGGACATCCGAAAAGCTCTTCGATACTGACTGGATGGAGCGATTCGAATTGTGGGACCAACCTATGAATAAATTCTGTCATAGGGTAGAAGACTCGTTTACGGAGGCGCAACAACTGAAGGACGAGTTAAAAGAGGAATTTCCAGAAGTATTCTCACTAGGATTAGGAAAATGTACAAAGGCTATAGCAAGATCCGAACTAAAAGAAAACACTCTGCCCGTTTTCAAGAAGAAACGAAACGTCCCATTTGCAGCAATAAAGAACATCATCAAGGAATTGGATCGGCTGGAAGAGGCCGGAATACTATCGAAAGTAAGCAGGAGTGATTGGGCAGCCCCTACCGTATATGTGACCAAGAAAACAAACCAGATTCGTGTATGTGCGGATTACTCCACGGGTCTGAACGCAGCCCTCAAAGATTACCGCTATTACTTCCCACACCAGAGGAGATATTCAACAAATTAGACGGTGGTAAAGTATTTTCTAAGGTGGATTTGTGCGACGCATATTTGCAAATTCCCGTCGAGGCGGAATGTTCAAAACTCCTCTGTATAAATACACACACAGGGGACCCTACAAGTTTGAAAGGTTAGTTTTCGGAGAAGCTCGCACCTGCGTTTTCCATCACGTCATGGACACCATGCTGGGCGGCCTCGATTTCGCTTGCGCCTACTTGGATGATATTGTCATAGCCAGTAAATCCACAGATGAGCACTGAAAACACATACATTTTCGGTTTGAAAGTAAAAGAAGCAAAGTGTAACTTCCCGATGAAGGAAATACGTTATTTAGGTCACATTATTGATAAAGATGGTAGAGAATAATAGTAGCGTGTGACGCAAGCTCATTTTGGTGTGGGAGCTTGCATACTTCATATAATGCTTGACGGTACCAGGAAACCGATCGCACATGCATCAAGAACGCTAATAACGACTGAAAAACAGTACTCTCAAATTGAAAAAGAAGCCTTGAGTATTATATTCTCTGTGACAAAGACGGCAGAAAATTTGCTCACGATTTTTGGTTTAAAAAAAAAGCTTACCGACATATACGGCTAATAGACTGTTGAGATGGATCCATTATAACTGAATTATGATTTCACCCTGGAGTACTTGTCTTCGAAACAAATAAGTCATGCAGATAGCCTATCTAGGCTGATACCATTGAAAAGGGATCCGTTTGAAGATTCCATCATTGCCACTGTTCGGACAGACGGGGAAATAAAAACGATGATGGGCAACACAATCAGAGAACTCCCGGTATCTCTACCAGAGATTAAAAGGGAAGCAGACAAGGATGACTTAATCTGTGACATAAAAAAAATAAGATCGACATAAAGGGCGATGTTCCGGATGTATTTCCCCTTTACGATGAGGTTTTACTATACGGCGAAAAAGTGGTGATTCCTAAATGTCTCCAAAAACGAATTCTACGGGATTTTCACACAGGACATCCTGGAAGAAATCGTATGAAGAGTTTGATGAGGAGCTATGTCTACTGGCCAAATATAGACAAGGACATTAATGAGAGCGCAGACTCGTGCACAGGCTGTGCCCTTGCGGCTAAATCACCGCCGATTACGTTTAAACCTTGGCCAAAGACTGACCAGCCATGGTCTAGGGTGCACATCGATTTTTCAGGTCCACTCGAGGACAGTTTGGTACGCAGCTAAATTTATATATCACAAATTGAAGACAAAAGATCAATAAATATAATAAGCTAATTTAAAACAAAAAAAGAACAGGTATTTGCAAATTTTCCTGTAAAGTCCAAAGTTTAAAACCTTTTTTTTTAAACCACGTTGAATTTTTTTTAAGTGAAACCTTATAATAAGGTTATATTGTCCAGAAAATTTCATAGAATTACGACATTTTTTCTATTTCATTCAATGTTTTTTTTTAGATATTTAAAAACATTCACTCCATAAAGAAGTAATAAAATATATTAAATCAAAAACTTATGTATTTCTTTGAGAAAAGAAAAAAAAAGAAAAAGTTCGTCGATTGTTTGTTTTTAGGCAAAAACTGATAGGTAAAATGTGATTATTTTTTACATACGCTGCCACATATTTCTTTACGTACAAGGCTTCACGGCTTACCCGTATGTGTTGTTTTTACGTCCTTTTATCCATCCGTATTTCAAAACAGGAAGAAACACCGCTTCGCTAACACCGGCTAATGCTTACGTAATGGCGGTCTTTTCAAATAGGTGTTTAAAAAATATTCTTTTATTTAAAAAATACATCGAATATAAAATATAAATATGGACAAATTCTCATAAATGAAGAATGGAAGAATCCATTGATTAGTACTTTATATAAGTAAGTGATTTTTTTAAATTCATATATATTTATTATATTTAGATAAAGTTAAAATTCGTTGAATTTCGTGAAATCTTTTTTAAAGAAAACCGACTTAAAAAACATATTGTATATTTTTCGATAAAATCTTTTATTATTTTGAAGTTTGGTCTTTGCTCCTTTTATTGAAAAAAATTAGGGTTTAAATTACCTTATTCATATTGTTATAAGCTTCAAAAGATAGCGAGTCTACATAATCCCTCCTTTTTTAATGGCAAATTCTGACCCTCCTAGTAATTCACGCTATTATTTCACAGGTTCAGATATAGTTTATTACTTTAAATTAACCTTTTACTTTAGTAATAAGGTTACAGCCATAGTATTTACTTTTATATATATATATATATATATATATATATATATATATATATATATATATATATATATATATATATATATAATATTACTACGGCCGCACACGCTATTTAACAAATAAAAAAAGGAGAGGCGTAAATATGGAAGGTTCCTAGGAGACTGAAAACGAAAATATCATTTAAAATTCCGGCAAACAAGTAGTTTAAAAAATATTTTTAAAAATGTTACTTTAAAAAAAGTAGGGTATTACTTGTAAACAATAAAGTAATTTACGAAAACATGGACTGTCAAAAACATAACATAACATCTGCTAGAACATTTTATAAAAAAGTAAACAAGATTATAAATTATCGCAGAAGTTATGAAAAACTACAAAAAGGGCACACCATCACATGTAACTACGTAGATATAATAAACGCAGAAAACAAATAAATCACAGATAAACTTAAAACTATCGATAAAGTTATTAAATTAACACCTAAGGAAGCATACATCCGATTAAAGGATCACAAAAACAATTTCAACCATAAACCTACTACTTGCTTAATTGATCTTACTAGGCCCAGAATAGGAAGGATTAGCGGTGCTGTTTTGGCTTGTTATCTAAGTCTCGTGAATTTACTTTGTCATGCAATCTAGTCTTTTTTCCTTTTAATGGTACGGTATGCATCTAAAGTATTCGTCATTTGGGGATTTCGTTATGTTTTAAAAAATCTAATTTAATTGTTCGTATTAGCCGTAATTTACATTTTTACGAAATGTTAAAATTCTCAATCTATATATCTCACACTTATCATTGTTGTTGTTGTTGTTGTTGTTGTTGTTGTTTTGGGGTTTTTTACCTTAAAGTAGTAATTATTTTATTATTATTTTAGCTCCTTACATCAAGTGGCTTCATACCTTGTCTGGGACGATTTTCATTAGAAAAAACCACTCATTGTTCATAATAAAGGGAATATGTTAACAACAAATTCATACGGTGAATTTATTTTTAGTACTCAATAGTAAAAAGGCTCTACTATCTTTTTGTAAAAATATACTTCCTAGTCTAAATGGTCCTATATATGACCTTAAAAGGCATTTATTTAGGAACTGTTATGCTAGTCTATATAATGCCAAAGTACTTCAACCACAAAAAAAATTGCAACATTTTTTATGGTTTTATGTCAGGTTATGTCTATCGTATATCATAGTAAAAGTTGGACAAGATTTGTAGTTTGGGAAAGTTTCTAATTTCCAAGTTGAATATTTTCAACTTACAAGTCATTTTCCATTGTTTTA